>NC_091491.1:37655225-37955225 GCF_947461875.1 Haliaeetus albicilla
CTATGACTACTAAGAAACAGCGAGCTTCTGGGCATACAAGGTTTTACTCAAGCCTGAAGCAGATGCAGGAAGTTTTAAGTTTGCTGTTGCCTTCTATGTACAGAAGGAAAGTTTCTGTACATAAAAGCATGGTTTTTCACAGCTAAATCGGTTGGTCTAATAACCAGTATCATCTATACCCATAATGCTTAGGCCATCAGCTACAACAAAACACTGCTAATGCTATTGGGAAGGAGTGTTTTGTGATGAAAAAGGCTTTGATCTATTCCACCAAGCTATAGGGTGCAATAAGTCACTGGAATAATTTTAAATAGCAGCAAATCTAGCAATTGAGCAGTAAGTGTCCTAAACATTAGAATAACATAGCTGGTTGTAGCCGCCTGACAGTTAAATGGCAGGCAATTCCGGGCATTAAGAGTCCCCACGTAAGGATTTAGATCAACATTTTCCCAGACCTTGCTAATCATGCTGTCAGTTATAAATGAGGAGTCTGCTTACCTGCTGCCCTCTACCAGAGAGGGTCTCCAGCCCTATAAACACTTGCTACCAGGTATGGTTACTGCTGTGAAAAATAGCATGAGTCAACAAGACGGCTCAT
Source organism: Haliaeetus albicilla (assembly GCF_947461875.1). Lineage (NCBI taxonomy): Eukaryota > Metazoa > Chordata > Aves > Accipitriformes > Accipitridae > Haliaeetus > Haliaeetus albicilla. The sequence goes on from NC_091491.1 coordinate 37,655,824, forward strand.
AGCAAACACTGCGCTGGACAGTGATTTCAGGAGAGCTTATAAAGTAGAAAAGGACTGTCTGAGTTGTAAGGTAGTTAATAAGTATAATTCATCACCAGCATCAATATTATTTTTATTCAGTTCCTCATCAACAAACACTCTTTCCTCCATCTGCTTTTAGCATTGGAGCTTCGCTAGTGTGCTAAGAACCTACCGGCAAACACCGTTTTTCAGTGTTTCACTGAACTCATTCCTTTACGATGGAAATGTGCAATGGAGCTGTCTGTCAGACTTCTTTCTTTAAAGAAAGGCAATACATACAAATGAGGCATGTGAAAATACAGAAATGGAGCATGAGGGACAACATATTTATCTCTGGCATCGGCATCTGAAGCTATGAACATTTCTAGAAGCAGGTCCAAGGCAAGAGTTGCGCAGTCAGTCGGGTTACATTGCCAAACAAACATAGGGAAGTGACTTTGGCCTGCCCGTGGCAGTTCAGATCATTTGCTACTGTGCAAACCCACTCCCTTCCAAAAGCAACCATAGCAGCTCTAAATGCACTTCACTTAACACACAAACAGTGAAATCATGATTATTTTTTTTTCCAGATACTGAGCAATCTTTGTTCTAACTGACCTTAATGGAATGTACAGACTGAGGTTTCATTCTTATTAAAATACTGGTAGCTTTTCTCAAGCATACGCTCAGCTTTTCCTCCACACTATATACAGCCATCCCTACTTACTTGTAGGCCCTTCAAGTACTGTTTCTTTGGTCATATTCACTCCAAAGTCTGCTTTAGCCAGTAGCTCTGGGGGACAAAGGAAAATGTTGAGACGTACTTCGTGTTTAAAGGCCGCTCATTTGCCTTCTTTTACTGCTAGCTCCCAAGTAATAAAAATAGATTGTGTATGCCAGAAGATCCTTTTTGCCGTTACATGTTATTTATAGCTCCTGCCTATATTTTCAAAAGCCCCTGTTTCTTATTTGAGAGCGACTCCCCCAATTTGTACTGAGATTTAGGAAGTTCGGATGTTTAGGCATATAAAGAATGCATATGCAGGCATCCATGTGAGACATACTTTTACGATTTTACAGTTTACAGAGTCTGCTGCTTAGCCATCTCTATTTTTTTTCTAAACAAAGTTATTTTCCTACAGGAGTTTGTCCTTGTAGGATCCTGGCTCTCTCTCATTCGATTCTAAACTCTTTAGCAGGTACTATAGCTGATATTTTGCATTTGTATTCAAATTCATGCCGATCTTCTAAAAGGCATGTGTGCTTTCAAGTTAGCTTGTGACGGGAACAGCTCCCCCGTTGTTGGATAAGCCACGAAGCTTCCTTTGGACAGTCAGTAAGCCATCAAACGCGGACATCTGTTCCTTGGAACGGCCCCCTTGCAGCAAAGGTTGACAAGTTTCGTGACATCTGTGGCCCATCAGGACTTGGACAAAACCACGCTGAATGATGGATAGTACCGCAGTGTTCCCTCATTGTAGTTGGTACATATCGTGGAATTAGGAACCGTATGTGGGATGTCTTATCCCAATGAGTGCATGGGAAGGGCAAAGAATATACTTGCCTTGTGGTGTTTCAGGGCAAAACCAGACACATCCAGGCAAGTTCAGAAGCGACTGGTAGGGCATTAACAGAAACGCAGTAAATTTTTCAGAAAAGGAGATATGAACTTCCCATAAAGCCCTGCTTTGAAAAGGAGGTTGGTCTGGATGACCCCCAGAGGCCCCTTACACTGAAATCTTTCGATGATTGTAATTCAGCTGCAGCCAGCGATGCTGCTTACATATCCCTCCACACCACGAGCGAATCAATCAGGATGGCATCCAGAGAGCAGGGCAGAATGCTCACAGCAGCAAGTCTCTCCCCTTTATCCATCACCGGACAACATGTACAAAAGGGCAGGATTAGAAATATTTTTATATGCTCCAAACAAGACCTGTATTGTTCCTTATCTTTGTGTGGTTCCATATAATGTCATTTTCAAAAACTCCCGTAGGTCCAAATCAAATCCTAAGCCAAAGGGAAACCATATATTGCCTCACCTGATTAGACCCTCCACAGTTTATCCCTCCAGCTAATCCTGTTGCGTTGCCAGTTATGCAAAGAGCTCTTTGTTTTCATTGCAGACAAACCGCATTAGATAAGCGTACCAAAACCATAAGTATTTACAGATTCTGCCCAACCGTAGAGAACGATGTAAAACCATTTCAGTTAAGAACGGCTGATGACCTCAGTATTCGCATGGACCACAGATTGTTTTCTTCTCGCAGCAAACTCGTAACTGGAATTCAGAGCAGGCTAATTGACTTATAGTCCATCCAGGTACTTCTGGTGCACTAATTCTGCTTTTCACTTTCTCACTCCACATCAGAATAAATATGCCTTCATGTGTGGCACTGAGGAAAGGCAGACACAACCTCACTCATTCGGCTGATTTTCCCCAGGAATAAAAGAATGGAAATACTTTTGAGACAAGGCCTGTCAGTGCCACAGCTCTGTGCTGGTGTCTCAGCAGCACACCAAAGGCTGTGCCATCGAGGCCAGCAGCTTCTTGTTCTGAGGACACACACAGAGGTTTTGTCCTTCCCATTCATTCCCCTGGCTTAAAAAAATAGCGTCGTTTCCTTCAGGTGGGCCAAACAAATTTGTTCTTCTTGTCCCGTTTCCCGTTTTCGTTCAGCCACCAGCCTAGAGAGCTCTCTATCCTAACTTATTTCCCCTAAGCGTTAGGCATGCAGACCCAGCATCGGCCCATTGCTTTGATTCCCCAGGTACCTTCGTGGGCTTCATGGGCGGACAGTTGAAATGCCAACAGTATATATCCGTACTCTTGCAGAAGCCCAGGTGCTTTCTCGGTGTTAATTCCCTTGCTTTTTGTTCTGCCCCTCCCCAAATCAACAATTTCCACCACTGATACCTGCCACAACATATTATCGATTCAAGAATTGGAAGCACAAAGGAGAATTTTGGGGCAATGCAAAATAAATGCAATATGAACGTAAAGAGCACAGAATAAACTCTACTGAGTACCTGGTTCATTTTCAAATTTCTGCCCTCATACCCCTACACTTCTCCGCTTAGCTTGATCCCAAAGCACCTATAGGTACCACACAGATGTGCTGTGGACCAAGCATGTAATTCGCTTTAAAGGTACCTTCTGTTTCTATTTCTTCCCTCTTTCCATTTGGTCTTCATTCTGTCCATTCCCTTTTTTTCCCTGCTCCCTCCAGCTGATCGCAGGGGCCAGACTAAAGACAGAGACAAAAATCCAGCGAAAGAAATAGGGTCAGGAGCAGCCTGAAATCGGGAGCTAATGAGGAAGAAACAGGAGGAACTTGAAGAGATGGGCAGTAGTGCACCGAGCAGCCTCTAGCTGGGCCAGGGCTGTAGACATTGATTCAAAGTAGAAATGCTGCCACTGCACTGCTGGGAGTAACTGTGGGGGCAAATACTCAGGATATCTTGAAAGTAAGATGTCATAGCAGCAGAGGATTAAAAATAGGTTGAAGCCCAATTTGTCTTCATAAGTTCTCAGGTCACCAGGCACTTGAGAAAAAGACCTTAAAGACACTGTAGAGCTGGGTAGATGGAAGAAGAGTGGTTTCATATGCTCAGGAGAGTATTTAAGGGACTTCACTCCAAGGGTGTCAAGCAGCAAGTTCGGCTACCGAGAGCTGAGCACAGCCCCTGCAGACGGGACGCGACGCTGCCGACCACCTCCCACGCACAGACCGTGGCACACGTGGACGTAAGCGCATCAGGGGATTAGAGATGGGGAAACACAACCCAAAGTCCAACTAGCGCGAAGGACTGACCCAACGTCATCGGTCTCTGCGCGGGTTGGGATCCGGCCCAAAATGAACCTCACGTGAATCACTGGCAACACCAGTAGCAAATGGTCTGCTGTGAGCCAAGTCCTGCAGAGCTCTTCGCTTGGGCTTCAGGGCTGCTTTAGCTATATAGGCGCTGCAGGGTTCAGCTATATAGCCCTGGGATTCAGTCTCAGCATCAGTCTGTAGCCAGCTATTGCTCTGCTTGGGAATAAGTCACAAGTCTTTTCCAAAATCCATTTTCCTGCAACAGCTGTTGCTGTAGCACTAATCACGTTTGGGCTGGCTACAAACGGCATCCTTCTACCTACTCCCGTCCACACGGATTCTTATTTAATGTTATTGGGGGGAGAAAAAAAAAATGAAGCTATTGATTTAAAAAATTTGCATTTCCCAATGAGAGCCCCAAAGGTGGCTTACCGCAGTCTGACAGCAGAAGAGCGGGCACAGGGAGGTTTTAAATCAAGTCCAAAAGGCAGAACATAACGCTTCCAATTTACTTTCTTAAAATGAAATGTTCGAGCTAAAAAGCCATGAATAAGCACTACTGAACACTGCAGCCACGAAAAAGAGATTTTTAAGCCATTCTCCCCCCCCCCCCCGCTCCTTTATCTTGTCAAGAGACTGTATTTTCATTGTGTTTCGTATGGTAATTTAAATCATGCTAGGGCTCAGAGCATACAGTGTAATTGTAAGTCGGCAAGGGTTTGAATGCCATCATTGCTGCGCAAATAACATCATCAACTCATCAGCTGTGTCAGTAACATTGCAATTATGTAAGCAACTATTATTTCCACCCCTGATATGCCATATTAGAACTTATTTTGGGGGCTGGAGCTGACAGGTATTCCATAAACATGAAAAGCACACAACAGCAGCCGAGCCATGGTTTGAGACAGGAACATCATTCCACTGGGGCTTTCTGGGGGCATCACCAGCAGCACGGGCACCGCTGGATGGTCCAAAAGGAGCCGCTGTAAAACTTGTGGCTTTTCTGGTGCCCCCTTTGCCCTCATCCCACACCCTACCCATCTCCCGGGACCCGTTTCCCTTCTTCTTCCCACCCTTTGTGCTCACTCAAATGCAAGCACTACCCCCAAACTAGAAAAGATGACTTTTATCTGCAGAAGAAACTTACGTAGACATTTTAATTTGGTCTGCTGCAGAAGAGTCTTGGGGGTTTGGTGGTGGTTTTTAATATGGCTAAGCCCCTGGACTGGAGCTTGGCACTAGGTGATTAGTCTTTCTGAGACTTCCCGTGTGCTTTTGGCCAGATCAATGATTTCCTAAGCTTTTATTTCAGCTTCTTAAAAATGAGGCTAGCATAATGATTCCTTTCTCTAATCCTCCGCACGTTTATATGGTGAGCATGTCACAGCGGAGCCAGCCCGCGAGGCTGCCTTCAGAGAGCCCCCACCTCCCCGCGCTCCTCTCGCGATGGATCTCTTGGCAAAGGCCAAGAGCAAGCGCCCATCGACGTTCACCAGCGCGGTAGAAAACTCTTTCCCGTGGCATCGCGCGCGGTGCTACGCAAAGCCCACCCGCTGAAAACGTCACCCCCGCACGCTTCGCGGGGAGGAGGAGGCAGAGCTCCTCTCCCAAAGACCTTCTTGAGCCCTCGGCACCCCAGGGAGCCAGATGTAATTGCCCATAAACTTTTCTGCTTGCCTCTTTTCCTCTCTCACACACACGCACGCCCCTACCAACACAAACCATGGCCGGAGCGCATGGCCCGGCTCCAAGCTGAGGAGCACTTTAGTAACAGCTCAATAGATGAATAAATACAATAGGAAGCGACGCTCAGATTAATTCACAGTCAGCTGTTCTGTGTTGTGCCTAAAGAAGCAACGCTCCGCTGAACGCGTGTCAGGGTGATAGATTCAGACTTTTTCTTTTTCTTTTTTTTTTTTTTTTTTTAAAATATTTCGGCTTAAAACGCAATTGGAAGATTGATTCTTTAGATCCTCGTATTATATAGGGTCTAGGTCTTGAGTATAACTCATTGCGAAGGGAGATGATTCTCATCTTCACCTTACAGAAACGCTGCGTATCGCAAAAGCTGACAAAGGGTATGAATAAAGGTAAGGTATGGGGAAAGATAGCCATAAAATTATGAATGCCTGGTAGTTACAGAGTACCTGCACACAGCACTATTAATTTATATTTTTGGTTGCTTTGAAGTCACCCCTGCAAGGAAGATGTGTCTATCTGAATGTACTCTCTATTAGAATAATTACGTTTTTATTCTGGGGGTACACTGAGGTCATCTATTCTTTTACTTTATTCTCTAGTGTATTATATTCATGGGAAAACATATTTATTCAGAACTTCATTTTGATTTAATAGAAAAATGGTTCTTGCCACAGCAGTGTGGAATACTCATTTTTCTCCATGTGTTGATTTTCGGCATATAAATGCCAGAAGCTTCTGTTCTCTTTCCTTATCAAGAAAAACTTGCCTGAGATTAATTTCCTCATCATCCCTTCCTTTTAAAGTGGCTGTTTCTCAATGCCATTTAAAGACAGAGTTGTGATAAATTCCCGTTTTCAATGTACAGATTTCAATGAAAGAGTCTATTGCACGGCAGTAAAGTAACTGAATCCAAATAGAAAAGGACAAAAAAAAAAATTATGCAATCAGGTACTGCTACTCCAGCCAATTGTATGAGAGGTGCCTTCACGTATTTTTCTTTCTGATGACAATTAGTTTTGAAATAAACTAACTACAAAAGCTTTTGAAGTTTCTATAGAGGGCAAGGGACATGCTTCTGACACCACTTCTCTATAATTGCAGATTGGACTAATTGAAGACTACTTATACCAAGTAGAAGACAATTACTTAAAGAACAAAAGGCTGAGAACAGCTAGGAGGGAAAAAATGAAGAGGACTCAAAGTACACAGCAACATTAGAGACCAGGAAATACAAAACTGTCCCTTACCAGCCCTAAAGACATGGTCACACAGCAAACAAGAAAATTAACACTGTAGATATTTGATAGATAGGTCAACAAAACCACCTTTCCATTTAATGAGCCTTCCCCTCACTATAGGTTGTCTTTAGCAAGACACTCCTGCACTTCATTAGTCTTAACTGGATGGAATAAATGCCTTGTGAAAGGTTTATTTTAAATTGTCTTGTTTATTTAAATAGTAACATCCCGCCAAAAAGGGGCCTGTATCTTCTGCTCTGAGAATATTCTGCATCCAAAGCCTATAAAATCCTGCTGGCTTGATTATCGCCCAAGCAGCACTGAAAACAAGGATCCCTCCATCCTCAGAAGAATTCAGCCTTACATTGCCTTCTTTCCAGATTAATGCCTTACAGTACAGATATTGGTACAATCTATAGGTGAAAAGCGGCATCATGCACCTTACGGCTGCGACAGCTACAAGTGCAAGAGACACAATGCTGTGAAAAGAGAAGGAAAAAAAAAAGAAAAAGAGAGAGAGAGCCCAGCTGTTGCCCTGTGGTTAAGAACGTGAAGTCCTTCACTCTTGTCTGTGCCCTAAGGATGACATCCCCCCCCCCCCATTGGATGGTAATTGTTTTTATAAAAATGAACAAACACACTCCAGGGAAGAGAATAACTGCACCTGCCTTCCCCAGTGCAAATCTCTTGGTTAAGGATCAGCGACACGTCTTGCACTCCCACAGCAGCAGTCTGTCGTGTAGGCACATCTTACGTCGCTTTGGTCTTCGAGGGAGCACGGGTTCCCAAATCCCCGGAGAGCTGTCATCAGTGAGCAAAGCAACGCACCTACTTTTCAATAGAGATCACCTTATCAGATGGCGTCTGACAGGCATCCCCAGCTGACACGCGCAGTCTCTTCTAAGGCTGGCGTTTCCTTTTTGTTCGCTGTGTTTTCTTTATAAGAAAATAACCTCACCCTATGAAAACAGCATTCAGTTCATGACGTTTTCTCATTCAAGGGTGACTTGAAAACAAAAAGATCGAAAGAAAGGAAAAATCCACTCCCCAGCCCTAAGATTTAATTAAAAATCCAGGACCTCAAAGGTATTTAGCCACTTAATTCCCATCCTCTATTTATCACAGATAGAAGTCTAAATCCTACAGATTTTTAGCTTCTAGAGACCATCTTCCTAGGCCCTCATAAAAGATTTTTGAAAACTAAGAAAGAACTGGCAAAAGCTTTGATGGTCCTTTGTTCATTGTTAACAGAGTAAGTATAAAGAAATCTTTTTGAGAAAATCTGAGCTAGCCTGAGCTCCTTAAACATGTGGGACAGAGAAACGAAGAATTATTGCCCTTCGGAGATGGCATTATTTTGCTATGGAGTTGGTTTTGTCAGATGAAGTTTTATGACACATAGTGGCAATCATCCATCTTTGATGAGCAGACACACACTAAATCAGAAAAACTGCTCCCCACGGATCATCAAGTCACAGACAACACACAGTTTGGTAAATCATGAGGCTCTTAAGCAAATACTCTTGATTTGATGCAAGGTGGCTTACAATTCCGCAATATTTAATGCAAAATTGGGTATTTTTAGCCAGAATGATGAAAAAGAATAAAGTGCGCTGAAAACGGGTGATCTTTGGGAACAAAAAAGCAACACTGCCAGTGAAAAACAGTTGTCTGTGCAACATGAACAAGTTGAGCCGAGCGCACTGAGAAAGATGTACCAGCCTCATCACGGAGCTTTGCCAGAGACCCAGATCCGAGATAAGACGTGACATTTCACTTTTCAGAAATCAGGTAGGGCGGAAAACCTGTGTTACGCTGCAGATCAATACACCACAGAGAGAGAAGGAGAGGGGCCACAGCCCAAATCAATCCGTAAAGTGTTGGAAACATCTAGGCCAACACCTGGCTACAGAGCCCTTTAGCCTCCAGAAAGCCCCAGACTAAAGCAGTTGTCAGGAGATGAAGTCAGCCATGAAACAACACAGAGCAAACATGAAAGGAGCTTCTGTGATGGAGAAGGGCATTGCTATTTTCCAAAAATACCCATCTGTAATGCACAGACTCCCAGGCCCAGATCTGCATAGTATTTTATTCAGGACCCTTTGAGAGTCAACTTTACTCCGTGAATATACCACGTTTTGGCTCGACAAGGTAGAAGAAGTGGCGGGGGGGATTTCTGATGCTTGCTGCATACAGTATAGTTTCTAAAGCATGAGATTCACTAGGATCACCTACAAAAATTAAAACACATACTACTAATTAACTTGCCTTTTGAAGAAATTGGAGACTGTGTTATAATGATTCTCTGGCCTCGTAGCTGGCGATTTCTGTAGGGTGATGACATACACCATGGCTCTTCTCATTCAGGAAACATTATTACGAGTTGGACTTCATTCCTCATCCTCCTTTTTGTTAAGGCACATTAAAAACAGCCTGGCCCATAGTCGCTGTGGCTATTTTAGGCCCGTACACAAGGACACATCTGAGACCACTCCCCAAGAGTTCCACTTTTAGGTCACTTCTCCTTCAAAGACTTGTTTCCAAATGAATGATGGGGGTTGGTTTCTCTCCATTACAGAATTTTTTTTGTCACAAAAATGATTTATCTGTTGACAGCTAGGTTCACTGGCCCCAGGCAACTGATGTCAGTTGAAACAACTCAATGAAAAGCAAAGAACACTATACCACTTTAAAGAAGGGGGAGGGGAGATATAAATACCCTCTCCCCTAAGACTGCCTCGTAACTCTTCTGCTTGCCATTGCAATCCTTGCTTCCTTGAAAATGCCAGAATGTCTGCACTAATCCCTGGAAGGGACAACGAGCACAAGCAGAGTCAGCCCCTTCAGGTGTTAGGTATATGTTTACTGTTGGGTTACAACACTAATTACAGCTCAGAGAAGGCAGACCAGACAGCGGTTGGTCTTAAAAAAAACATTTTTCACTTTCACTATTTGTGAAGGCTCTTCTGTCAAAGGGGTATGGTAACAAACGCTTGAAAAATACAAGGTTGAGTCAAACTGATATAGAGAATGGGTCTACAGCTAAAGTACCAAATTAAACACATCACCAGAAGAAGAAGATGAGATGCAGTCGTGACATCCAGTGGTAGGGACTAAAAGAGGACACGCACTAATGGCATCCTCTGCGAGGGATTAAATCAGTAGTCTGCTATTGCTAATCTCCCTCTGTAGTCAATGAGAAGGACAGTACTCAGAAAATAATTTGGAACACCTCAGTCACACTCCTGCCTCTGCAAATATCTCCCTCTACCTCTGTTTCACATCAAAGGTGAAGCAGAAAAGAATAGTTACATCAAGCTTTCCTTCAACTTTGACTATACAGATTGCAAACTCCCGAGAACAAGAACTATCTTAAGGTCCTCTCTAGGTGGCCTCTCAGGAATTAGCGTATTAATACTTCTAAACAAAATGCGACTTCAAAAGGACTCTCATATTGAGAAATCCATAAAATAATCGTGAGTTTACTGACATAGAAGACATCGGAGGGGTATTAGGCACCAGACAGTACTTCCAAAACAAAGTCCGTGGCTAAAATACGAAAGATCTATATACATATACACTGTATTATACTAACAACCCAGCTGAGAAGTTGTACAAATGTAACCTGTTGCTTATTCAGCGGCTAGATGTGATCACACCTGTTTAATCTCAAAAAACAGAGCAACAGCAAGCCACAGTTTTACATTTCCCCATTTGAACTACAATCATTGTCACAAGAGCCAATTTCATGTTGGGCTGTTTCTTGTCCTTGTTGCAATTCATCACGAGAAGACATGAGATCTAAGATACCTCGGCAAGGCATAGTCCATGAATAATACAGCGCATTACTTTGACCTTTTCAGTTTGCTTTGTGGTGTGATTGGCCAACCATTCCTGTCCTCCCCCGTTAACCACCCCATTAACCTGGGAGGAGAAGGTGGAACGGACGGACAATTAACCAGCAGAATACTAAAAAGGTTAACACAGGAACGCACAGCCCTGGCTTTCTTGAGCTTGAATGGGTATTAAGATTCTGCAATCTCTTTCGAAGTCTGCAGGGAAAAAATAAGAAATCGCACAAGATGAACTTTGTTCTCATTTCAGATTATAATCATGTAGTTCCTTTCAGATGTCACACTTGGATGATTCTAGTTTATGCGTGAATAAACCGAGAAGAATGTTTATTTTTACCCCTCTCAATATGGAGAATATTCAATTAGAGCGGTGAACTTTTTCTTTGAAGCTGGTCATTCTTGAGTAAAGGAAAATTGGAGAAAGTAGAGGCGAAAAAGCTCCATACGGCAGTCGTCTTCAAAAAGGTCACACATGCTACACTAACTACACCGGCTGAGTCATTCCAGTCATTTCCTAGTCAAAGAGAGGAAATGATGGAATTTTCGCATCCTGTGGGCTGTCAGCTGCAGAAAGCTTTATCTCAGTATTCACCAAGACTACCAGGGCAGGCACATCTCACACGTCTCAGGCACATGTAGAAAATGAGGCACGGTAGGTCTCAGTGGAATTTCAGAATTGCCTGGTGAAAGCAACTGGCCTTTTCCCTGGGTTTCCATACGTCTTTGTAAAATCTTCCAATTTCTTTTTTGAAAGATCACACTGTCATGAATGACACAGAGTTACACAAGCAAGTATCAGAATATGTTTTCTGAAGAATTGTAGTCAAAAGACCTCATCTCAAGGCTTCACATGAGCTTCTTTTGCCCGTAAAGATTTTCTGAACGTTACTCTGCTGGTTCCGTTACGACGACCTGGGATAGTTTGTTTTTCAGACGCTGCCATATTCTTGTCTTTGTACAAACGTGTTACTCTGAGTTGCTATTAATAGCAATGATATGAAATACTTACTTTAGATGGAAGAAGCGGTGGCAAAGAGAAAGGGACCTTTCCGCTACCCATTAGAACGCCAGATTTTACATTTATTATGGGTATTGACCGCAGTAATGCAGAGTCTTTTTTATTATCTCACAGTAATAATATAATCTCTATTTTGCTTAAGGTGAACGGTGATATTCAGGCAGGAAGAATTGCTAACAAAGAAAAGATAAAGCTTTAAATTATAAAAATGACTTCATGGTTTCTGTCTGTAATACATTTTAAGTCCAGAAGGGACCATTAAGATCACCTATATGCCAAGGATTTTTACATTGTGCTTTTTGATATATGAGATCTCAAGTAACATACCATTTCTTTTGACCCTTGCTCTTGAGCATTATCTCTGATGGATTTTTACAAACTATGCATTGAAATATTCACACACTTAGGGGCATGCACACAAACTCAAAATGATTAGAGAAGCGTAATTTCCCTTCAGAGGGGCAGTCATTCTTTTTAGGATAAAAGTTTTGCAGTGTTTTTGTAACAATTTCAGTGAAATCAGCACAAAGAAAAGTTTATCAGGCTGCAACATCTTTAACGTGTTGATCTGAAAAGATGTGTAGCAATTTTAATGAGCCCTTATCCGCGATTTAAAGTCTGGAATAGAACCGAATATTCCTGGGCATTTAGTGAGAAAAGTTATAGCAGTTATACCATTTACCAGCTGTCCCTAACTCTACCCACTGCCTTTCAGGACTAGAGGGACACCATCATCACGGGAAGGACTCCCAACCTCAACAGCTCATTTCTACAGATCGCTATCACAAATTAAAACATATCACAGATTAGGAGAGTAGTAATCCTGTCAAGAACCAGATTAAATTCTGGGTACATTGAATACAAAAGGCAAATGAAGAGGAAGAAAAAGAAAGACAATCCATGGCTGCATTTGTTCTAGTGTCTGAGTGACCTAGGGAGTACCTATAGCAGTGAATAAATTGTCCCCTCCCGCAGATAAAGGACTAAAAATCGTCTTGGTCTTTGTACTTACTAAATGAGGGTTGAGGCGATCCATAAGAGAATAAGAGTGCCAAGAAACATGCTGAGTTGTTATACTGCCTTGAACAGTTTCTTTCCAAAGCCTCCTTTATAAGCAACGCAGCAGTAACTTTATTTTTGAAATATATTTATCCACCACTACGGTTAAACGTGCCCTAAGAATTTTTATTTTCCAGAGGGATGAGACCATCAGCTTTTACATCTCAACAAACAAGCAGAGAGCAAGGGGTTTTTGTTAAGAGATGGATTGCCACTTTTTGTGGGGCTAAAAGCTGGAGGTACATAAAACCAAATTCTGCCATTTAATTAGTAATCAGCAATGATCAGTCAGAGTTACTGTAATTCATGAACTGTTAAGTCAAAACAAAAATGGCAAGTAATTAGACTGTATCCATTAGAGCTTCACTAGCACTCACTCATACAGCTAGGGTTTCAATCTGAGGAAGAAATGGAAGTATGAAACTCCTTAATATATTCAGCTTTTTAATTAGCAATCAGTGCTGATTTGTCAGCCATACCAACTCTAATGCACGAGCCATTGAAACACAGAGAAAAGGCACATTTTCAAAATCACTTATGCTTATATTTACATCCCTTCCAGGCTGAAACATTGGAGAAATTACTGAAATATCATCTTCGCCATCACAGAGCAGCAGAAAGCATGTAGGAGCTTACAATCCAACATAGCCAATAAACTACTGACTGTTTGGGTAGAGACAGAAGCTGAGTGTTTATGAGAGGTAGTTAGTATCTCCAAACACTGACAAGTAAACATTGCCGTTTTTAACCTTCCACGAACCAAAATCTCCAAGAGCTCAGGTAATACAATTTATATTCCAGTCAATCCTATTTTAAAGAATCCATTAATAAATTGATAGCGTGCTTACCAGGCTGTTGCGCTTTCCTTGATCTCTGGATGGAGAAAGAGGTGGCGGAAGAGAAATGCAAAAAGTCATCCTTTACCCAATCTTCGCAGGTGCCAGGGAAACCTGAGCTGGCGAGGCAGAACGCAGCCTGCTTCTGGGCTTCGGTGGGCACAAGGTTTTACTTGCCCCAAAACAGGACGGGCTCTACAGTGCTCCTGGTAAGCTGAGCAGCAAAGCTGGGCTCTCCAGCATTAGGCCAAACCCCTCTTCCTCAGCCCTCGAAGAAATTGAGGTGCTGGAGGGAGAGGGGGAACGAGAGGTGTAAAGGTTCTCCTCTTTCTACCAATATGCATAGAAATATCAGAACTTCAATTGCTTAATTCCACTACTATAAAGTACCTGCATTAGGGCTCCCTACGTCAGGTAAAAATAAAAGGAGGCTTCACATCTCTTTGTAAGCATTGTTTTCTCACTACTGCAAACATATATGTATTTATATATAATAACTTGCTTCAACAACAGAGGGTAGCTCCTACTACAGTCGCTCTTCTTGAAGTCAGTGTCACTGTATGGATCAGCTGTTGAAGGCACCGAGACAGCTTAAACTAATTACAATTTGCAGGTAGGGTGGTAATTGCCCTTCTAACTGCCTAAATTAGGCATACAAATGCATGGTTGCATTTGTATAGAGGCTGACAGAATACTCTGTGCCAGCTGAAAATTCAGCCCTGAATAGTGGTAATGTTCTTATCTAAAAATTACTTTTATTTGCTTAACGTCTGACAGTGTTACATGTATTTCACTAGATATTTAATTAGTTTGTTTTCATGGTGATCTCATTTCCATTTTAGCTTTCGTTACTGACGGCAAAGAGCAGGTTTCTGGCTTTGTGCTTAAAACCGGTCTCAAGGCAAAGAACGTGGCACCAGTTTGCCTTCACCCTTCCAATGTCAGCTGCACAGAGCACTCAGCCAACATTTTAGGCTCTCAACAGCTTTTGTGTTTTTAAAGTACATTCTAGCTAGCCCCTGTTTTGTCTCTGATGGCTGGCTTTCAGAGGTTGTAAACAACCATCTCACAGTGGAGTTTTCAGTTCCTATTTTTGAAACAGCAACTATTTTTCTGCAAAATACAGGTCAAGCCGTCCTGTTGAATCTGCAACAAATTCACAAACAGGTGCTCTCAAGCACCTGTAATCTCTCCACCTCTTCTCTTTGAACAAAATAACCTATAAAAGATTAACCATCTTAAGTCCATGAATGCTTTAATAGCTTGCCATGAGAGTATGTTTATGAATTCTAGGTACAGGTTTGTGAATGGCTGGACCACTCAAGCCTGGACTCAGCTAGGAAGTTCATGTGATTCAAATATCGACATAAGGAGAAGAGTTCAGCTCCAACCCGTGTTCCAGACTTCCTCCGGTGTCTTGGCCCACTTCTGGCTTCTTCAGTAGCTCAGTGGGGTTTTTTCTCATTTTTTTAAGCAAGCAAACCAACTATTGCTTCCTTATGCATCACCCTGCCTCAGTACGAGCTTTAGTCCATGTACTCCCTCCGAAGTACCACCTGAGAGCTATACAGGCTCCTTTAACACCATTTATAGTGTGAACTTCAGAGCACCATTCTGTATTTCAACTAGTAACAAAGAGAGATGGGTAACACAATACATAATTTTCTCAAAATGTCGAAGGGCATACTTAAATAAATTCCATGGCAATGTACATATAGCACACCTACTCAAAGGAATTTTCTTCTTGGAGCAGTACTACCCGGAACTTCGAGATACACATACTAAAAAGAGAAGCGAGCCAGCATGCTGCTAGAAAACTGCATTCTCCTTGAAAGTTTGGATCAGAACAGTGAGACATCCCCACCTAACACCCACCCAACAGAAGACCCTTTCCTTTGACAGCTGTTCTTCAAGTTTAAGAAACACCAATTTAGAACAATCGTTAAGAATAAGGATTCTTGTAGCAATGAGCACAAGCTCATTGAACTGTTTGATTCTGTGCAGCCTACAAGAACAGAAGGTTGTGTTTTAAACAAAGATCATCTTTTGACCTCCTCTTCAGAAAGTTCCAGTCTCTCTGAACGAAAACAATTCTTCATCGTATGCTGAATGCGTGCTGGCTAACTCTTTAGCACAGTGGTAAGTGAATGAGAGCTAGGTTAGAAAGAAATGTTCTTTTTATCCCAAAGTTTGTTCTTTAAAGAGTTGCAGAACAGATCCTATAGTTCTACTGATAGAGAAATCTCGGCATAAAAACTTGAGAAATTATACTTAATTCAACTAAACTCTCTCTGAATTGAAGTTTAAAAAATTATTCAGGAGATTTGAATTGTTTGTATCGTGATTGAAGCTAGGTATTGTACAAAACCAGATGACTACTGTTACTCAACAAGGCACATCCCATAGCGGCTAGATGGTAAAAGCATTATTGTTTAAAATTTTAGTTTTGAGAACCAGTCTCACCTAAAATTCAAAAGAACACCAATAAAAATGCTCCCCCCAAATTACATACTTGTTCTAATGCTACAACATGTGCACGTATTATTGGAAATGGAGAAGGTGGAGGCAAGTCTCTCATTTGTAAAAATTCCTTATTTTTGCTTGTTTCTGTTACTCTGGAGCCCCTCTCTCACTTACAAAGCTCGCTTCCCCCTCTAATCTTGTTCTGTCATGTACTCAAGTTTCTTGCTGCTGTGTGACAGTCGTAAAACTAATAAGCACACTCTCCCACTCCATTATCCACTCAAGTCAATAGAAATGCTGAACAGACCCCCGGGGAGCCCCACTCAATATGACCACAGTGGATACTAATAAGATTTGCTGTCCAATGGGTACAGATAAGCCAGTTTTGTATTTGCTCACTAGTAGCTTCCCCTCTGCTAGCAACCTCTTAATACTGTCATGCAAGACAATGCCTTACTAAAACTGGGTCAGACAATTGCTACTATTTTCTCCAGTATCCAAAAGACTTGTTACACTGCTCTAGGTAATTAGGTTGAGAGCAAGTGGTCAAATCAGCAACTCGGTGTTAATTATTACCTATCAGCTTGTTATTTTAACCCAAAATGTCACTGTTTTCACTTCTCTCTATCTCACTGAAAAACTTCTGGTCCTCTGACAGTCAATATCCAAAGAGCAGTTAAGGGCTTCAGTACAATCCCAAGATACACACGGGCAGTGTATCCTCTCACCTGTTTGGGACCGAGTGTGCCTTCAATTAACTGCTGCTGGAGTACATCACCATAGAACGTAGTCAAAGAGCTGTGGACAAAGTAATGAATACATTGACCATTTAAAATCATCTCATTTAATTACAAGGAGACTGAGCTGCCCTTTTCCTCTTAATGCTAACGTAAGATTTTTTTTTTAACAGTACACCTATTTTTTAATAAAAATAGGGGCATCTCATGCTGAAACTTGACATAATGGGTTAAGATAATAATGCATCCAGAATGCAGGAGGGTGTCAAGTCACACTGGAGGCAGGCATGGTCTTCCTCATTCTTCTCCTCCTTTGAGAGTTAGCAAGACTGAGCAGAACTAGTTCCTCCATTAGAAAGCTGTATGCAACAAATGAAGAGCAGTAGGACTCAGCCCTCTGAACAATCATTTTCCATTCATTTAGCAACAACAGAGCTGTGCAGTAGTGGTAATGACAAGATTAGGCAATACAGTAAGCACTAGAGGTTCAATTGGTTTTGAGTGCAAGTGAACTTGATGTAGAAGCTAAAATATAAATAATTTGGAAATTAAAGATGACCAGAGAAATGATAGCCTGATATTATCATAAGTTTTCATGGAGTGAACAAGGTTGAAGATGTCCTTCCAAAAATAACAAAGAAACCAAAAACTGTTGTTGATTTTTTAGCACAGCATTTATTGAATAGTTCATTTCCTAGAGCCATTTTATTATGTAAGTGTCAGTGCATATTTAGCTCAGCTGTTTATTTTGAATGGATAAGGACAAAATACCCATGGATACACATACCCAGGGGAAGAGGGGAGAATGGTGAATATATTAAGAGAAAATAAGTTCTGGTCTGGCAGATTCAGGCCTACCATCTTATAATGCTTTATTAGGAATAGCTATACAGCTAATCAGAGTACACTTGTAGGCTGGAGCCCAACACAACGCTTTTTATGTGAAAAGACAAAGTAGACTCTCATAAAAGCCTGTTTAGCAAAGCCACAAGCAGTGTTATTTTAAACAGTTTATTTACATTGCTTGGATTGGCATAAAGAGATATAAAAAACAGTTAAGTCTGACACATTCAAAAGCATCACTAGTTACATATAAACATAAGACAAGACACTGGTGGTTAAAAAGAAACCAGAAGTTGAGAACTCCTGCTAATACAGACACACAGTTAAACTGTTAATGAAATGCAGAAATATACATATTTAGATAGTTCCTGAGATAGCATCGCATCATACTAACTGTTCAGAGATGAAAGAAGTGAAGATATAGTTTTGAAGGAAGACACAAATACATGAGAAAGCCAAGTAAAAGCCTTAGGAGTACTACACCTGAAGTTTGACACACCAAAATGGGGCCTTCAAGTTACAATGCCACACCAATAACCCCATACATTAAATAATGATTTGTTAACCAAGTATGTGGAAGGTGTGGGGTTTTGGAGGTTTAACAGCCCTGCTAAAAGGGAGTGTAATTATTTTCCTCAGACTTCCACTTCAAAGAAATTCAAAGAATTCAGTTAATAATTTTTGGTGGTCAATGCCAGTCATAGCCTTTAAACTTACTGTTCTAATAAACCCATATAACAGACCACTGTGTTACAGTGAGGCTGCAGAAGACCATAATCACAGAACTCAATTCTATTTCTTTATAAACAACTACATTTATAAAATATCTGGAATAAGCAGCTGTACAACAGGTTAACTGTCATACTTGAAAGGTCAGGTACTTCATAACGCATCTCCATTTAAGAAATCAACAATTCAAACATCAGAGTGCTCTGCTAGTTGATGACTTTAGGCAAGCATAAGAGTCACCCAAACTAGTGGTAAGTTATCTGATCACCACCTTCATTTAAAAGTCTGACAAACTAGTTTATTGCCTAGAGGGAACAATTACCATGGAAGAAAATGCTTCCACTATGTTGGTGAGAAAATAAATTTGTGCAAGGGAATACTGTCTCTTAAATAAAGACCCAGTTACTTATTCCACTGATTAGCTGATCTGCTTCAATACAACTAAAACCCCCTTATGATTAACTTAGTGTTACCTAACATTTTGCTAATCATTGCTAAGTGCTAATGACTAAGGTACCATTAATGTCAGTAACAGGTCATATGAACAGCCAGCTGCTTGTCAGTCTCTACAATACAGCACTGTATTTTAGACCCGCTTCATATCAAGTGGGTTGTTGATCGACTTAACGTATGACTCCTTTTTTCAAAGATTGAGGGAAGACTGACCAAGGAAGGAGAAGGAATACCCTGTTGGGGGGAAAAAAAAAAAAATTATTTGATCATTTATTAGCCAATGTCAACAGTGCAGTAGTCATTTCTCAACCCTGATACATAGTATAAAGAATGTAACAGTACAGAATATCTTTAAGACTGGCAGCTTTTGAAATTAATGATTCAGCATTTCTAGATTTTGAACAGAAAAGTTAGACAGCACCAAATGAGTAGAATGCATATATTTTTAAAAATGCAAGGGAAAGATTTTTCCTTGTTACCAGCCTTGAGAGATTAAGAATGAAAGAACATGGTTTTGAAGACTAGCTGTTAGCCAAGTATTTGCATACAACTTGCATCACACTTTTTGCAATAATACTCTCCCTCCAAATTGAAGGCAAGACACATTATGATAATCTCTTAGAGAAATGGAGCTCCCCCTCAGATGCCACAACTTTGTGTTCTTACCAGCTTGGAGCCCCACTTTAGACACTGAATACATGCCTTCTTGGATACAGAAGGCAAGAGACATCATAACGATTTGTCAAAGCTTGCTTTAGCTGTGCCTGGGTGGGCACAAACTAGGCAAAAAGCTGACTTTTCTGGTGCTAGCAGCATAGCCTGCTTCTGGGACTTAAAATTACAGTGGTAGCACTAAAAGTTAACCTCTTTGGATCAGCTGAGATTTTTATATTCTTTTTACATTAAACCTCAAGATACTTTCACAAGCAATCTTCCCTTGCTCTTTATAGCTCAGCCAAGCTTTTCAGCATATAAACAGGTCATGGTAGTTAGGCAGCCTGCTGCACCTGCATGCTTCGAGAACCTTTTAAATAGGGATATTTTGAGCAGGTAAGGATATACCACTTCACTACGAAGTCTAATGCCTGTTTATGGCATGTCTTCTATTTGCAGTCATAGGCAACGTTTGAAAATTAAATCCTAAACTCTTCTATATAGCAGCTCTTATTAGACTCTAAAGTATTTTATACAGGGTATTTTTTCTATTTACAGGTGGGGGAACAAAAACTTAAAACCACAGGTAAAATTAGCTGCTCAAGACTCCTCTGCAACCAAGTTATTAAGGTCCTCAGAACTCTGGCCAGTGAGCTACACTGCCAGTTGGACAACTGAACTGAAACAGTAATTAATTCTATTGTATAGAAATGAATTGAGAAAAAAAAAGCAGAAAAATTAAAAGGATTTGTGAAAGAATTAACTTTGCAGCCAGAACCAGAAGTAGAACTAGACCACATGTGCGTGTTGACTGCAACCCCATACATTAGAACAAGTCAAAGAAACACCCAACACCATTTAAAACACTTTGTGGATTCTAGTGTTTTATATAGTTGTACCGTACTGTCTTAGTTTAGAGGAATCAAGATTTTTTGCTCACTTCATGCAAGACTGGCATTAACAGTCAGGATTTGATGTACAGAATTTTTCAGCACCACATTGGTTATTATCTCCAGCATCACCAGAAGTGGTAGTAATAATAAGGATAGGACGTGATCTGTCCGAGGCATGACCATTTAAGCTTTCCAAGTTGGAAGAGGTTTTTCCTTCTACAGCATTTGAAAGACGGCTATTTGGAGAGCCAGAGCACAGCACAGGTCGAGGCCTGGAATTTTGAGAGCTCCAATCAACAGAACTGGAGCGATGAACATTAACAGCACATTTGACAGATCCATTTAGGCTGCACGTAGAAGATGAACGAGCAATCTACAATTAGGCAGGGGTTCAAGAGTTAGTCCAAACAAGAAAAAAAAACCAAGCATCCAAGCTTTATTGATATTTTTACTCTATAGTTTTTCTACACCAAAAAATCTCCACATAAGCACAGGCCAGGATTTCATTTAAATAAAACAATATCTCTGAATAACAGCTTTGAGCCTCTCAATGGACTCAGACAGGTTTCCTGCAGCTTTAGTTTCCTACTCAGGAACTGCACTGGTATCCCAGCTTGAGGGGCTGGAATCCAAACCTCTCTTTTCCCCCTCAACCTTATGATTCAACCAAAAAGGCTTTATGCAAGTTCAGCGGTGTGTGGGATTGGTTAAAAAAACCCCACACATCACACACAACATATGATCTGCTGCCAAGCTGCAGCTTACTACCTCAGGGGTCCAAGGACTCTGGGAACAATTTAAAATAGGAAAATATTTTTCACCGCTTTAAGTTCCTACCATTTTGTGGAAAAAAGTATTTTTGTATGGCGTAGACACATACAAAGAGGAAAGCGCATGACTTGCATTTTCATGAGAAATGAGATACAGTGCTGTATCAAAATGAAGACGGAATATTAGACTTCAAAAACAATCGTTGGAGCAATCATAATTGAAGGAAGAAAATCTCTACAGAGAGCTGGGGTATAGCCACACTGGTAGATTTTCTTATTTCCTCTAAAGCAAGGGAGTCTATTGTGATACTTCCTCCCTTATTAATCCATATTTTCTCATGCCTATCTCATGTGGGAGAGCAGGGCAATATCTTTATGTTGTATAATTTAATGGCCACTCAAACATATTGAATTATCTCTATTTTAAGGTACTGACACATGAAGCAGTAGTACAAAGATACACAGGAAATACTGTTCTTAGCTTTCTGTTCTACAAACTACAAAACTTTCAAGTAGATGCTTACTTAGCATACAGTTTTACTCAAACACTAGAATAAAAGCAAAGGTCATCAAATCATTGAATGGCTTAGGTTGAAAGGGACCTGAAAGACCATCTAGTTCCAACCCCCGTGTCAGGGGCAGGGGCACCTTCCACTAGACCAGGTTGCTCGAAGCCCCATCCAACCTGGCCTTTAACATTGCCAAGGACGGGGCATCCTGGGCAACCTCTCTGGGCAACCTGTCACAGTGCCTTGCCACCCTCATATAGTGAGGAATTTCTGCCTTACATGTAATCTAAATCTACCCCCTTCCAGTTTAAAGCCATTACCCCTTGTCCTATCGCTACCTGCTCTTGTAAAAGTCCCTCTCCAGCTTTCTTGTAGGCCCCACTTAGGTACGGGAAGGCTGCTCTAAGGTCTCCCCAGAGCCTTCTCTTCTCCAGGCTGAACAAGTCTCTCAGCCTGTCTTCATAGGAGATTCATAAGATAACGAAAAAATTCCTCCAAATCTAGTCTGCTTTACTAGACTGTAGTAGGAAATTGAGTTTGACCTAGTGTAGCAGAAGAAAGCTGCAACAGTTAGCCAAGCATAGCAGAAGAGTTGCAGTATGTAGAACAATACGTTATTGTACCAAGTTTTCTTAAACATGTAAAAGGAGATAATTCTCTTGCCTTTTTAAAAACTCTCAGGGGGCAGCATCTGTATTTCTGTACCCTTCTTTCCCAGTCTGTTTCACAGGATGTCTACCATCTCACTACTCTCATTGACACTTTCATCATACTATTCAGGGTTGTACACCACATTTGTAAATATTGTCCAAAAATCAAAAGCATGAGCTAACACAAGATAGTGTGCTAGAAGCTTCTCACCCAGAAGAGGATACATACTCCATCTCTGGCAAAAGAGGCTGGGTTGTTTTTTTTTTTCCAAACTTAATTGTACAAGGCAACTCCCAATTTCTAGTACATACAGCAGATTTTTCTGCATTTTCAGCAAGTAAGCCTTCTCATTAAACAACTCTTGCTCAGAAAATAACACGTCTATGAGTGTAGTTAAAAATAAATTTTTCCACTGTGGATCTTTAAATTGTTAAAGCAAGATCAACACCAGACATTAAAATAACTGTGATCTTAAAAAGGTTACTTATTTGGCCTGCGCAGCCAAATCACTTACCGCTAATGACGATGTACTAGTCAGTCGGCTGCCTATATAACTGTCATTAGCTGAACTGGGACTTCTTCCTTCTGTTGCACTGTGCGACATTAAAGCCCTTCGAAGAGCTCTCTTTGGTGTTTTCGAGAAAGAAAATGCTCTTGTAACCTGAAGAGTTTGACAAGCAGTTATACAATGACAAAAATCAGGCTGTAATAACTACTACAATATAGGCTAGCATTCAAATTTTGAACATCTGTAGGGTGTGCATCAAATGTTAATATGACTCTATCAAAACTAGGCAAGCAAACACACCCACAAGATGATCTGACTTTTAATGCTTCCCATCAGCCCTGCTCTTCTCATTCTGTCCAAATATGAAGACAACACAGCAGGGGGCAAAACAGAGATTCAGGGAGAAGTCAAAATAAAGTCTAGTCAACTAGGCTTCCTCACATCCCTTGGGTTCTTCAAAGTCAGGTCTCCCCTCCTTTAAGTTACTCTCAAATTTCGTCTTCAACGGCTTCCAAACTACAGCAGCCTCCACAGTTTTCTCTACGAAACAGTATTATCACCTTCAACATACTAAGCCTGCTGCGAGGCTGCTGAGAATGGGGAACAGATTCCTCCTTGCTGCACCGTTCTGTCATGCCACAAACTTTAGCAGAACCAAACCCAGTGCACGGCCAACATGACGGAGCAGACAGGCAGCCTTAATCCTGCCTCCCAGCCAGGTCCTCCGAGCAGAAGAGGGCACAGTTTCTCAGTCCATTAGTTGAAAGTATCTAAGCCATACACAAGGGAAAGCATGCACAGGCAGACACCAGCATTCAGCGCTTACTTCCTTGCTATTTCGAAGTCTGTTTCATTATCAGGACACGCATGCTCTACACACCCATCCTACTTTTGAAGGTACTTGTATTTAGATAATTGCAGGCAGCTTTAAAACTCCATTCAATATGCTAAGAACAGTTAGAACAGAGGGTTGGGGGTTTTTTGTAATATATTTAAGAGATTCAAAATATTAAACAAAGTAAGTTCTGTAACAGACTCAAAAATGACTACATAATACTTATGACCATAATACTATATACAGATACTCCAAAACTACTCAGTCAAAACCTCAAACGCTCCCCACCTTCTTTCTTTAAGGAGCTTATACTTAAGAGTTTTAGTTCAGATTAAGTTTTTGCTGTCACTGCTGTAAGTACTACAAAACACCTGAAACAGGAATAGTAGCACAACTCCCTGACTAAAATGGGGTTTACTGTAAAGTACCGTCTTTGTAGTATCTTACCTTTTTTGATGTTTTCTTTATTGCCCTGGACGCTCTGCTTAAAGTACTGTCCATATCTTTAGTATTTACTTCAACTGAATCAGGATCAGCAGTATAAATGAGATTTTCCTATTGACAAAAATAGTCTTAATAATGGTCAACAAACATCAGCACTTGTCAAAATATCATTCTCTAGTTCAGTAGGTCAGATTTAGATGTTTTAATTGCCGTACGCCTCCATATTTACCTCAATATACAGTTAAGTAGCTATTTGCTTTCATGCCATTTCATTAGATTAACTGCTGGTGCAATCAGTTTATGAAACCACTTCATCAGTAGTTCTACATTTGTTTTGATTGATTCAGTTTCAAATTCAGGCTTTACCAAAGTAAAGGCAATCATTTTGAAGTATACCTAGAGAGTTTCACATACCTCTTAGTTTCACTAACATATCTATCTCTTTTCTGAGGTGAAATCTTGATAGATCCAGCTGTCAAACATTAAGACTAATTCTTTCAGCTTAAGCCAAATAAATGTTTCAGACTAGCCACAAGTTTGGGGTTTTTTTCATGCCTCATTCTTAAACTCTAACATGTGCAAAGCAATCTCTAGCTAGCTACTTACAAAACATGGGGGCAGGGGGCACACATGGGAGTGGGAAGTTGGGGGGGGGGGTGGTTGTTGTTTTGGGGTTTTATTTTGAGAAAAGGCAGTTTACCTAAAAAAAAAAAAAAGTTTTTTTAGGGGAAAAAAAAAATCATAAGGACACCAGACAGCAAGCTGAGCTGTGTAGCTATTCCTAGTGTCTTAACAGAGTAGTTAAAGCCTTTACTGCCACCATGTGGCAAAGTCAACACTAGCTCATTCTCACATGATGCCAGAGTTCTTGAAAACCAGCAAAAACGGGAACTGTGCTTAAATTGAAGCTCAATTTGACATTAAAATCGGCAAGAAAAAAGTATTATATAGTTGGTACAAAGCAGCAGTTACAGAAATTGCAGCTAATGGGATTCAGCATAGTAGGTTACAAGTTGTCAGCATATGATTGTGAATGTCCTGGGGCAGGAGGGAATGACACATTTATTACACAAAGATATAATTTATATTAAAAAACCCAACATTTTTCCATCCCTTTGTGTTATACTTAACACAAAAGACTAAAGATAGGTGACAGACAGATCAAAGTTAACTCTTCTGAATCAGTACTTTTCCTACTCAGTACCAAAAAAGGAAGGAAAAGCACAAAGCGAAGTTTCTTATTTGTAAGTCCCTAGATAACAAGCCAAACAAAATAAAACTAAGATGCTATTTTGATTACTTAACTACCTGTCCTGAAACAAGCATGTCTTTGAAAAATCACAAACAACCAAACAAGTAAGAGTACAATGCAGAACATAAAACATTTCTAGCTTAAACCCAAGTTGTTTCAGCTATATGTACTTCACATTTTCAGCAAATTTGGATGATTGACACGCATACACTCTTACATAATTAAAATATTAGCTGAAAGTCTCTTGCCCTAATTGGAGAGGATCTCCTCCTCAAATTATTAGTTTTCTGGCTGCAGAAAGCCCACACATTAAGCTTCTAAAAATGTGAGGCGGCCAGTGTCTCCTTTATTTCATTGTTTTCTTTATTTCCTTGTTTTAAGGTTGTAGGCCTCTGTCTACAAAAGGAAGATGCTTCATGTCTCTTACATTATGGTGCCCATGCAAATAAGGTATAGAACAAAGAATTCAGCCTAACACAGTTAAACCAAAACATATGATCCACAATGCTGGGATTGTAAATTGAAACATAGCTGTGAAAGCAGCAAGCTGAAGACAATTCTGTTTAGATCTGCAGTGCAGAGCTTAAGTTAATTATAATTAATCTTTGATAGGGGAAGGGCATTATTCTTGATTTTTAAGTAATTAGCTTCTGTAGAAGATAACTTCCAGGCTGTTTCCTTTTCCACTTTTTAACCACTTATTTGCAGACATGCTAGCAGAAATGTTTTCTGCTCTACTTGACCTCAAGCATGTCCACTATTAACAAGTTCTTCAGCTTCATATGCTTCAAGCCAAAAAGAGAGAAATATTTCCAATCAGCAACACGGTTCCAGAGTACTTACTGCATCTGCTTTACATATAGTGTTAGCCACGTGCCGACACAACATCTTCAACCAGTCTTCTTTAGGAGGTTCTTCAGCTGTCATCTGGAAACTGAGTAGTTTGTTGTTGAGTTCTGTAGGTGGCCGCACAACTAAGGCAAAAGCTTTATGGCAATCTACAGTTTTTTAAAAAAAGAGGCAAGACACAGAATAATAATTTTTCTTATAATTCAGGGGGGAACCTTCAGAAGAGTTAACCCTCCATCTGCCAGGAGCTAGATTTAGGGACAATATGATTTCGTGCAAGGATTTTATCTTTATTTACATGATAGCTGTTGTATTACTTGCCAGAGCACTGAGTTCTGTCTGCATCCTTCATCAAGAGGCTGCAATCAGCTGTTCATGCAACAGCTGTTTATTCACCAAACTAGTCTGCGGACTAGTCAGTCTTTACTGGATACAGCAGTAAATATCAATTTCGTTCTCTAACTCATGACATGTTGGACAGATCATTTCTTTATCAACAGAGAACAAAGAAAACAGCATTTACCCTGTTTTGTAAAGCAGAAAAAAACAACAAAGACATCAGTACTATATATGACACATTAAAATAGGCAAGTTACAACAGTTTTACTGTTTAAACTTGACAAAAATTGCTCACTTGATAGCACAAGAGTAATCCATTGCTGATACCCCTTTACAGCAGACACAGCTGAATCACGCTAACCAATTTAGAAAAGCAGCACTAGAAAATTAGTCCTATAAGGGAGTGTATATAAGAGTAGCTGACCTCTCCCAAGATTTGCATACTGAAGTTCTTAGCAAATATTAAATGGTATCCTTACAAACGGCTCCCATGACCCAAGTCCCAAAGTAACTTAAGTGTTGTACAGTAATTTAAAGAGAATTCTTAAAAGAGAAATCCTAAAGTACCTTTCAAAAATGCAGGTAGGCACTACATTTACCACTTACCCTCTTTGCCATTTCTATTTTTTATGGGGTTTCTATGTTCAGGTGCTTCAGAGAACATAAAGCAGAACGAGTACGATGTGCGTACCATCACCTACAGTGAAATATCAAATCTATCCTCCTAGGGTATAGATCTAGAAACTAGTCTGACTAGACTTCTTTAGACACCACTATGAAGGCTGGAACAATATTGTAGCATGAGTTCTGCTGCTGTAGCAATGCATTACTTCAGTGAAACCCCTACAGTTTCAGTATGGCAAAGCAGCCAGAGAAATTAAATCATCTAAATCTTTCTTTTAAGATGCTAAGCACAGCTCCTCCTGAGCATCATTATCACCAGTTAAATGAAGATTTGGTTTCATGGCAACAGCACTTGTCTCTGGTCAGTCTAATGCTCTGGACTGAAGTTTGGGGGTTTTGTTTTTATTTTGTAAATCCAGAGCTGTCAAGTATAGTCTGTTTAACTCACACTGCCATTTGGCTGGCTTATGCTAATGCCATCTAGTAGTTCTGCTAAATTCAGCATCCTACCGAGATTCTTGAAAAGCCAAAAGGTGTCAATGTAAGGAATTCTCAAGCTCATACAGAACTTCCAACAGAAGATTATAATAAAATCACATGCCTAACATACTATACAACAAATATACCTTAGCATTCCATCTCACAACAGCAGACCCTCATCCTTTATACTCTTTCATCAGCTATCATAGCACTTCAAAACATACAGACCTTCTGTCTCCCTGATGTCTAGGACTTTCTTGATCTGGGAGAGCGGCATGAGAACAACATGCTTGAGAGATGCAGGCGGCCTTGTGTGGCCATGTGGACTCTTGAAAGCACCAATAACTTTATGCCTCTTCCTCGCTATCTACAGTAAAATAGAAGACAAAGAGGTTAAAGTTAGAAGGTCTATTGCCATTTTTTTGTTTCTCTTCTACTCTTTTACCTTCTAGTATACAGGAAGGCACAGAAAGCCTTGCTACAGAAAGATACTCTAAAGAGTATTTTACTCTATTTACTACATAAATCTTGACGGAACTCATTTATCTCACTATTCACTGTCTGCAGCCCAGCAATACTTGTTACTTAACATCAATACACTCACCTCAAGAAAAAAAAAATTTAAAAATGTATCAAGAGGAGAAATAATTTTGCATTACAGACCTTAATTCTACCCTGCATAACAAGCAAGGGCCCTTTGAAACCTACCACAAGGTGGTCTAGATTTAAGCAGAAAAGACAATGTCTATGTGCATGAGCCAGCTTAGGCTGTGGTGTGTTATGTCCTAGAAATATCATTTGCTGTTGCTTGTGCATGCACCCATCAAGCAGGTTTTGCCATGGAGGTTGGTCAGTCAGTTTTTATTTTGCATTAACCTGTAAGTATCTTACATGCTTTTTAAGTAAGGTATCTTTGGTTGCTTGTATCTTGTACAAGAGATAAGCCAAGAAGCTTTATTAAAAGTGTCTTCACTCTCCTTTCCTTCCTTTCCAAGGCGTGATGAAGCTGCGTCAACCTCACTCCCAGGAAGAGTTCATCACTAGTCACAACAATACGCTTTTGTCTCTAAGTGCTGCTTAAGACAGCACTAATTTTTGATTATTTTAGCGTCAGTCTTCTATGAAGACAATGGTCTTTACTGCTGTAGACAGTAAAAAGTACTTTCATACAGTGTCCTTTACAACCTCAGTTTCTCCACGTAAGTCTCCAAAACCCGGTTAGATTACCTTTCCCTCCTAGTTCTTCCTAACATACTGTTAGTCTAAGGCATTTAATACGTGAATTTTTTTTTTATTCTTTTGTGGCCTAAATACAGACAGACCTACCCCAGAGGTCCACGATTTACTCATATTAAATATGACTAAACTTTAAAAGGACAAGCATCCTGCTGAGCAAACTCCAGCACTTTTTCATCCATTGGTACTACTCAAAATGCTATTCAGATAAACATTTATTTCTTAACATATTAAGCTGCTTTTAATTTTTGGTCTGGCTGCAAGACATTAAAGGCTACATTAATACCTCTCAACCATCCAGAAGTGACTAGCTACTTGTGTTGGCTTATACAATAGCTAATGGAAAGGCAACATCAGCATGTGTTGAGCTATCAGCCTTCCATGACTTAGAATTCTGCTTCAAAGTTTTTAAATTTTATTTGTTTATATTCATATGTAGCGTCAAGCCTATTGTAATTCAGTTTATGAGACATACTTATATTGCCATCTTACCTCTAGGCAGTCATTGAACAGAAAGAGCGTGACCTGTTCTCCCCTGTCACAGAGGTCATCACCAAGTGCTACGGTTTCCAAACGCTGAACTAAGCTTCGGTGAGAGGACAAGAGATTGGCCTAAGCAACAGAAGCAAAAAGCTCATTAAGCATTTAGTTCAAGGGCTGGATTACTGCTTGCTTACAACTTAACACTGGAAATCTGTTTAAACCAGCACCATTGCATTTTAACCTCACATACTTTTGCAAAGGGAGCAATCTAGTGCACAGTCATTTTACAGGTCTGCAGCTTCAGAGAAAGTACTTACTGGACATCCATCAACTTCATAGACAACGTCAAAGAACTGCCTTTGTGCCTCTGTTTTTCTTTTGTCTTCATTAATATGTCTAAGGGAAGCATATGATATTTATCTTCAACATCATGCAACAATAAATGAGTGCACTGCATTTAAGACATACAAAAATAATGAAGCTAAACATTCAGAGATACAGTTCACACAGCAGCACTGGAAAACACAAAATTAACCACACTTGCTCACTGAAGTGTCCAAATACCATATGCTAAGCACATCGGAAACTTCAGAACCTCGAACAATATTCTTGTCATGTTATCAGTAGTTGACACACCATTCAGTTAATACATAATTCCCCTCCCCTGCCCCATAAGATTCTGAACTACAGACCAACCCAATGCAGTTCTTCACAGCCTGCATTTTATCCCCACAAGTCAGGACTGCAGCTCACCAAGAAGCAGATGCAAGAATAATTACAATTTAAAAGTTGTTGTTAAAATCAGACAAACATTTACCCAATTAATACAGGAGGTCTCATTGCTGGAGACATACGCTACACTTCAAAAAGAGGCGAGACTTACAATCTAAACAGCTTCAGCTTTAAGCTAATTAACTCGTGGAATTGTGCCAAGAATAGCTAATACAGGACCAGAAGAAAAACCAGTCCTTTCAGTGGATATATGCATAGAAGTAAGATTTAAAGACAAAACACATCTCTTCCACTCTGGAGGGAATAGATAGAAATTAGAATTGGAACAGAAGAGAGGACTCGGGAGGTTCAGCTTCATGCTGAGGCAGGGAGTCAGCAGAGGTCCAGGTAGAAGTGCTGGGTAACAACACCACAGATCGCTTCAAATGCCGTGTCACAAAATGCCAGTGACAACAGCGGACAAAGAGACTTAAGAACACATACAATTATGCATACTTACATGGAGACTAAAGTTATGGCAACACCACACTAAGAGCAATTTAAAAGGAACAGAGATCTAAACAGTGTATAACAGTATGGTGCATAAAATGAGCATCACTTACGTCATCACTTCCTTTAATGATTCAATAGCTCTCTCTAGAGTTATTTTGTCTGGGTTCTCTTCTGCTGTATGCTTCTTAATATCTACGATTATAAAATAAATAAATAAAACCCCCACACACATTATAAGCACCTGAAAAAAAATATGAAAAATTCAAGTTTAAACTGTAAGTCAGATGACTGAAGAAGTCACAGCTATCCTGGAGTCCAAATAGCCTTAATTAAGTGGGGAAGCAGGCTGAGCAGCAATATTGTCCTTGCATCTCATTAAGAAAAAAACCACCTACAACACAAAACCAAACCCTCAAACTATTTAAAAAAAAAAAAAAAATCAACAAGACCATGAGCTCTTTGTGTTGAAGTGCAGAGACAAGCATAAAAGTCTTTTTCTAACTGAAGCAAAGGGAGGTGGTGGTGTGGTTTTTTTAATCATTATTTTTATTAATGTAGTCATTATTACAGCAAGTGGTTGATACCAGGTGGAACACATGAAGCTGTATGACTTGTCAATACTAACTGCTCTCTAGTTTATGCTAGCTGCATTTGAATCTCAGTTATATTTGGTATTTGAAGAGACAAAACTGTTGTCAGAGAAAACTTTTCCTCTACCTGTATCCTGCAGACAAATATATGAACAAGTGAAATTTAGCCAAAAGTATGCTTTCTTCAGTAATTGGTCTTGCTGACTGCCATTAAGCATGATTAACTTCCAGAATCAGGCTTGTTTTATATGAGAAAACCTGTTGTTAATTATGACAAAAAGCAGACATTATTTTGGTCTTCACACCTTCACAGACAAACTTATATTAAAAAAATAAATACATCACTAGATTACCATTTAGTAGCAGAGCAACACTAGGCAGCCTTTGAACAGGACGGATAAGGAGTTCAGCTAGGCTTTGGCGGCCACATTCAGGTTTAGCTTGGTTTATCTGGGGAAAAGAAAGGGGAGAAAGGAAGTAATTCTTACTTCTTTTTTTCTCCCCCCCACACACAAAAAAAACCCAAAAAATCACAAACTAGGAGAAAGATTGTCTTCCTTGAAACTAGCATCACAGTAAAAGTTTGAGAATCATTTACCACAGATACTCAGTCATTAACAGATCATGTTAAAAACACATTATATTCAAATCTGCGCAGTATTTATCACATGATTCATGTTCTCAGAATTTCTAGTTTTAAATTGTTCATATTATCAACCCCTCATTCCTTGTTTCAGATGCTAATGCTAACGTGGAGTGGGACAGGGGACAGCCTGATCTCTTATTCATTTCCCCATCTTTTAGATATCAATATTTGAATATAATTCCTGGTACCTCAGAAAACATGAGCTGAAATCTGTCATTTGATTACTCCACTTTTTGAGACACACTTGTTGGGTACAGAAGAGGACTTAAAGCTACACTGCATTAATAATCAACTATATACCTTTATCTGAAGAGCTCAAGAGTCTTAAGACTCATCTTCAGATAACTCTTTCTTTGAAGACCATCTTCCTGTTAGATCTCCACTGTTATGCTCCTATTCATTAGTCACAAGACTGTTAAGAGATTCTACCTCCCTGGAACTTCACAGCTGCTGAAAGCAAGTTAAAAGCTATTTCAGAAATACAAGTCTTTTAAACACAGGGAGGGGGACCAATAAAAAGCAGAAGCTCTAGTTATCTTTACAGAAAAGAGAAGACACCTATTTGGGAGAAAGTAATCAAAATGCACTTTTTCCAGCAACAAATGCATATAATTAAACTACCTTGAAAGTTGTGTAACAGAGGAGTAACTTGGACTTATCCAAGAGTCTTACAAGGAGCTCGAGGGATTGAAGATCAAATCCTTCCTATTTCTTTCTCACCAAGAGACGTTCACATTCCTCCAAGCTTCCAAAATTCCACATTCTTACATCTACTGCATTAAGTAGTTTACTTTGTAATGGTCTCCATGTTCTACTCAAAAACTTAGTTCTGCAGACACTTACCTTTAGGAAGGCATGAAACCTTGGCTTCTGTTTTTCACATCGAGTAATAGTCTCCTTGCTCATTTCGAAGAAATTCACAAATGGAGGGTAAGTTTTCAACAAGTCTTTTGACTGAAAGAAACAACTGTTATGGCTCTGCTTTACATATTATGTAGCATTGTACATATGTTCATATGCCCTGAGCCATACAAAACTGCTCAAAGGCACATTTCAATAGATAATAATAAAAAAATGTGTTGTAAACCCATGTGTGTTCACAGAACAAGTTAAGACATTTTTGCATGCCAGATGCCCAAGATTCTATGCTGCTGATTAAATGCAGACTGCTCTCAGAAACATCAAGTACACATGTTCCAATCTTAGAAGCTGCTGAGTAGGTCAAGTAGAAGGCAGATTCTCACCTAGCGAGATGCTTTTGGTGAGAATTTTGGAAATTTCAGACCGGTATTTTCTCCAGTTACTGCTATCACCTTTAGAAGACACCAAACCACCAGAAGCAATACCTTAGACTGAAAACTTCTGAACACCAAACACGATTTGCCTCAAAATGATCAGGTCAGCAAAAGCACAAGATACCTAGCAGACTACTTATCTTAAAATGCATTGCAGTCCCAGATCTAGCTTTCCTGTTCTGCACATTGTGTACTTAGGAAAACAACAACTCCTTATTCAATCACACATGTCAAGTCTTGAAGGAAGAACACAAGAAATTTCCGTGAAAAGTTATTTTCTTAGTTATTTACTATTGATCAGAGGCAGCAGATAGCTAAGGTTACAGGAAAAGCCCCTTCTAACGTCCAAGTAAAAAGCATATCTGTAGTTTTGCAAATTACAGTTCTCAAACTGTATCTATCTTGAGTTTTACACTCTCGTTCAAGTGGAGAGACACATACACTTAAACTTGACACGGATTACCTATACGAAGTATATCATCTAACTCAACTTAGAAGTCTAAACAGAATATACGATACAAGTTAGTGTTCTTCCTCGCTCAGTAGTGCTTCTCTTGTGTTTGCTAGCTCCTACAAATGGATTATTTGTAAGGTGAGGTAATAGCTCATAATAGCTCTAATGCATAAAAAAGAAATAGACACTTACATATTTAAGAATGATATCACCAATACTTCTACTTTCAGTCCAATTCATCATAAGATCTTCCAGGTCTTCCTAGAATACATGCAGGGATGGAGGGGAAGAAAATAAGACGAAAATGAACTGCATAAAGCTTAAGATGGGATCAGTGTTCTGCCAAACACATATAATTAGCTGTGCGTTTCCATGCTGACAAAACGGGCAATCCTAAAAGCTGTACAATTTCACAGTAAACCCCTTCAATCTACCGAAAGCTGAAAGCAAGACCTCTGGCTTACTGAATATATAGTTTTGAATCAACGCAAGCAGAGCCTAGCAGTGTATCGGCACGAGCCAACTCTGCAACAAGATGACTCGGCTGTGTCCAATACACTACAGAACATTTCCCAAATGATTATTTAAAAAGCATACACAGAAGACAGTTGAACCAATTCTAATTAAGAGTGCACTGCTAATATAAGACTCTTAAGTCCATAAGATAGGATTGAAATAGAACTAGCATAGATTTCCCTCACTTGCTGCACCAGGGTGTCAAGGAAAGTGCAAGCAAGCTGTTAAGCCTATATCAGCTTGAGAAGGATCAAGCTTATTCACTGTCAGCTAATAACAGGGACAGGAGGGCACAGCCAAGGGTTCACGATTCACCTTAAGTGAAAAGGATTCACCATTAATATTGGTTTGTTGCTGCCACTTCTCTTTATTACACCGAAGATGAAGGAAAACACAACCACTACGCTTAAGCAACTTTGTCTACACTGCATGCTGCAGGTGAATCCTACTTGACACATGGACACACACGCTTTACTTTCATCTCAGTCTCAGTGGGCGCATATCAATATCTATCGTGATTAGCTGGACTGGATCCTAGTGGTTGGAGAAAAAAAAAAAAACCCAGAACAAACAAAAAACCCAACAACAATAACAACAAAAAAACCACAACAAAAAACCCAAACCACTGAGTTACAGGCAGTCTGCAAGTCCCGCTATTTTAAAAGCCTACCATGAAATGCAGACAGCAGCAGACATATGCCATTATTTGAAGATTTTATGACTTCATATTTGAGGAAGACTTGCATCATAGTCTATTGTGAGACCCAGAGATGACTTCAGAGAGTGCTTGCAATCCAGATAAAAATATAAAATAAAGAAAGCAAATCTCAAAGGGAATTCTAATCAATTATTATTAGGCCTCAGTACCAGGTCAACTGCTTCACAGGCTGAAGTGCAAGCCAGATTTATGAGCTGGTAGTTTCTGACAATTGGTTCAAAGCCATTTAACAAGGGATTAGTTTTTCCTACTGAACGGTAGAAGTGTCCTTATATGAACATGTCTATAGCCCAGGAAAACACCAGGGGTGATTTATTTTTTTGTTTTGGTGGGGTTTGGTTTGTTTTGGGGTTTTTTGTGTTTTTGTTTGGTTTTTTTGAATTCCATAGCTTTAGCTATCCTTCCAAGAGTCCTTGCTTACTGCTTTAATAGAAACATGTATTTTATAAGCACTTGTGAGAGTTAGACTACCATTTGATACCACTGGCCCTTTTGACCAGTTTTATATCAGTTACAGAAAACCTCCTACAGGAAGTGGTATTAAAATGTGAAAAGGAGAAGCCAGCTCACGAATGGCAATGTTAGTTACATGTACAATACTCAGACCTCAGATATTTATAAATAAGCGTTAAATCTTAAAGCATACTTTTGATTTGCACATAATTCCACAGGTTGAACAGTATGTAACAGCACCAGGATGGCTCTACACCTATCCTGCAGACAGAACTTAACGCATGCAGAAAAGATTCAAAGTCTGTATCAAAGCTTCCCCTGCAGGGGAGAAGTTGCAGCTTGCCTTGATTTTAGTATGCACGTCAAGAATATCTGGAATGCTGCCAAATATGGTCTTAATCTCTTCCTGTGCAAGGATTGGTCCTCCAAGTTGTCCTTCCTTCTCCAACGGAACTTGAAATAACTGATGAATTAGACAAAAAAAGTTAATACCCTCCCAACCACCACACATTGTGTTAGAAATAGTTATGAAAGCAACAGTGTTTTCCTTCCAGATCATACTTTCGTGCAGTCACAATCTTGAGATACTCCCATTTAGCAAGAGTGGGTTACAACGGAGTCGTTTTAAGATACAAACACAGAGTCTGATACACCACTACAGTATAACCCTCTTTCATCTACCTTTCTCCTCACACACATCTTACCTCATTCTTTAAGTAGATTATCAGCTGCAATGGAAACAGACTTTCTAGAAGTTGCACTCTTCCTGTAAGCTGTTTGCTATTCTGCTCTTCTTGGAATAATTAAAACAAGTTTTTTTCCCCCTGCCATCTCTCTCTATTCACTAATATCTTAAAAATCCGAGTCATGAAGATCCCATTTTCCTGAAGCTTGGAATTTCCATACAAACTGCAATTCCACTGCAGATCCCAGATTAGAAATGGTATTTTCCAACCTTTATTATTAACAGATACTAAACATTTTTATGTCAGTAAAATTACAGGAGACTGTTTACATTGTCATCTTTTTACAAACCTTTGATGTACCCAAGGCCTCAAAAGCCTGCAGATCACAGGCTGAAAATAATCATTCATGTAAACATTAGATGTCTTATTACAATTGACCTACAACTGCTTTAAAACCAGCTTACCTGAATGATTGTCGTTAGAATATCAACGTAGTTACTCTCTGTCTGATACAACTCCTTTGCAACCTGCCATCTTGCAGACTGCTTCAGTGGAAGAGGAGTTGAGTTTTTGGAAGGCCTTGCACAGGGTTTTGGTGTTTCTGATGAAGAGATATTCCCAAAAGAAAATAGAGCTTTATCACAATAGAAAAGCTCACCCTCAAAGACAGGAAAAAAAAAACCTTCAGAATTTTTAAGGAAAGATAGTTGGTTTTGTTTTGTTTTTTTTAAAGGCTATTCTGTAGGTTATTCTATAGTTGCCACAGCTCTTTCTAGAAAATGGCTTGCTTTATTACAGCTTAATGATAGAACAACAGTAATATATTATTCGTCAAAATTAGTCTGAAACTAATAAGCCATTCATGGGCAGGTCAATGACTTAACCCTACTATGTTTAGTAGGAAGTGAAGATTAGGTGCCTAAGATTATTTATACATACACTATGTACAAAAATACTTTTCTACTTTCACTTTGCTATGTAAACAATTACCTTTCAGCTGCCTACCAAACTTGCATTAGGTATGTAGCTCAAAACCATTTATTAAAATCAGTCCTTGCATGCAACACTTACATTTCATCCTGGGGGGGAAGACACAAAGAAGTAACTTCTCTTAAAGCTAAAGCCAAGGTGGATCTGGAACAGTCCATTAGCTTTAAATATTTGCTCATGTATTGGACCTCAGAGACCTGTACTCACTCATTCTGATGTCAAAGTTCATTACTGTCACAGTTAATATGAAATAAGTACCTTACCTGTTGTTTTCAAAATAGCACTTTTTCTGAAACTGTCTGCTGATGTTGATTAGAAGAAAACTCCGTCCCAGGGGTTACAAGTATGCTAGCACAATCTAAGAAAGCTGATCTTTGAGACTAAGCAGATTTTTCCCGTATTCCTTCTGAATTATCACTTACAGGTTGTGCCTCACTGAGATTTCTTATTTGACTTGTATATAGGGGCCTTTTTAAAGCAGTAGTAACTGCAGTTACCTCCTCTATATAATGGAACTGGGGCTTTTTTTTTTTTTTTTTTTTTAAAGCCTTGGGTATTAGCTTTTGACTTATCCAAAATTTTGCAGTGCCCACTCTTCCACAAGAGCCATGTGCAGAGATATTAAAAGCTCTTTGCTAGTTAACTCAAAATCAGGTGGCAATTTATATTCTTGTGAAGTTTTAGACATGACAATTTGCTGGCACAAACAGTGTTACCTCAACAGAACATTTCAAAGACCCGGGAGTGGGCCTTGCAGGAGTTTTCCCTCTAATTCCTTTAGGAAAGAATCTTTGTCCTCCTTTCTCCAAGTATCTTACCGAAGAGGTTTTTAGATGATTTACTGTTAACTACATTTCTTTTTTGCTACAGATTTTCAGCACAGTGTTTGAAGCGTTTTAGAGTGACACTATACTGTACTTCATATTTATCAACTCTGTATCTTTTCCTTCAGATATGAATATGCTTACTGTGATGACA
Source organism: Haliaeetus albicilla (assembly GCF_947461875.1). Taxonomy (NCBI): domain Eukaryota; kingdom Metazoa; phylum Chordata; class Aves; order Accipitriformes; family Accipitridae; genus Haliaeetus; species Haliaeetus albicilla. Next base: position 37,693,653 of record NC_091491.1, read on the forward strand.
AGAGGCAGCCTGGCCTCTGTCTGAACTCTTCACTCCAATTCTGCTTTCTGCACACTTCGAAAAGGCGAAAGCCTGGAATAACTTAGCAGATCTGTAGCAAAACTTGCAAGACTTCCCTACCACTACTGTTAGCACTTGTATGCAGAGAGCTCTTAAACATTGCAAGTGTATCTGGATGAAAGTTTTTAGCTCTACCTCCACTGGTAGTGTTCGACTCTGGAGTGTTAGAAATATCCAGCAAGGACCCAATAGAAAGCGAATGTTCAGCTGATGGCCTCTTCCGAGGAGGGAATGGCGACATGTCTGTTTCTCTGGTCAGTTGTGCAAGAGTCTCTTTCAAACGGCGTCTTTTGCGATTGCTGTTTGGAGTGTTCAGAGAAAGTAATGACACAGACTTCTTGAGGCCAGGACTCTCCGACTGTAGTAAAAGAAGGTTTATTTCAGCGTTTTTACCCGCTGGGTCCAGCTCAAGTCAGTGCAAAGGTAAGTTAATTGTAGAGACCAGCACACAACACCAGTCTTCTTAGGGAAGCTAAGGGAAAAAGGGCAAAGCCCTCCTTTGTTTTTTTTCCTGGAAACTGGAAGCCACATTAATATTTTGTTTGACGAAAAATAAGTTCAACCTTTGGGAAGCAGAAAAAAAGTTTCTTCTAAATTAGTATTCTATGTATAGAATTTATAATGAATTAACTGGAACTTAAAATGCTACTTTAAAACATTTTATCTCTGGCCCCATGCATACTACCATGTATGCTAATTTTACCACCAAATACATGCTACACATTATGTGAGAGAGTTCAACATACCTTCTCAAATAAATACATGGACTCTCCAGCTCTGGCATCCATTTGAATGCTTCCCCAGAACCACTAAAGGAAAAAAGAAAACACGCATTAACACCACATTACAGTGCTTCACCCAAAGTTAAAAATATTCAAAATAATACATATAATATTAAGGCAGCTTGCATACTAAATGCAAACATGTGGTTTATTCAGGGGAAAAATATCTCACATACTGAGTATTACATAGCAATATTCTTTCAAAAATTTGTCAGCACTAACCTCTTGCTTTACGACATAAAGTTTTTTTAAAGGTTCAAATGGAAGATCTTTTACTGTACTTTCTTCAACCACCAAGTGCGTACACCTTTCATCACCAACTGGTAAATAATGCCCTCCTAGATAAAAAAAGGCAAGTTAGCAAGACTGAAGAATATTACTGTTAGAAATTAGTAGCTCATTTGATAGTTCTGTGGCACCTATCATTAATGAAAGGAGAGCCAAAGAGAGATGAACTATTCGGTGAGCTGATCAGTTGTGGGGCTTACATAACACCCTGGATATAATCAGCAGTGGATAGCTTTTAGGAAATAGGATGTAGCACGCAGTAGTACAGTACACACTGAAAAGTCAAGAGTGCCTGGAGTTCAGAGGGTTCTTAAACCTGTCTGGCAATAAATGCAATATTCTTCTGGAAAGCTTTTCTTGTTTCTTGAGCAAGCCAGGAATACTTACCCTAAAGACAACCCCAAGCTAGACCCTGTGCATGTCACAATATTATAAGTAGCTTTAAGCAAACAGGTGAGGGGAAAGGAAAAGAAAAAAAAAGCAAACCCAGTCAACTTTCATCTCCTTAGACAAAGCCTACCAGTTTGCCCCATTCCCATCTCTACAGTTCTGTTACATGCAACTCTAGCAATACAAGGCTGGAGACTTTAAAGTTATCTGTTCCATCATTAGTGTCAATATGATTATTGATCTTGTACTACACTATCAAAAAATGGAACACTTCCAAGCAAGTGTTTTACCAGTGATGATTCATATCAAAGTTGTGGATGCTTTCTGTGAGTTATGTAAAGATGCATACCACAACAGTGATTATGAAAACTGATGCAGAATATACACATTACGTAGCAAGTTCTCCAGGATATCTTCAAGCATCCCATAATTACTTCTTTTTAAATTGCCTAGTTTCAATCAGCCTAGGAAGTCTGAAGTCTTCAACAGCTACCAGAACTTACACGCACACGACACCTAAAAATTAATTTATAGCTCTCCAAGTTGAAGAGTATTCATGATCCAGCATTTCAGCTTCACTGAAGCATTTATCAGCTATAAACCCCATTCTTTCCACAGGTCTACTTTCATAAACAATAACCTTGCATTTCTGTCATTTCTTCCATGTTAGCTTTCTCATCATCAGAGAATCCAAGGAAACTTAACATGCAATCCTGGAAAGGAGGAACCTTGAACTGATTTCTGAAGTCATCATCAGCTGCACAGAAGTCACTGAAAGAAAAAAAAAAAGAAAAACCAAAAAAAAAGATAGAGATGCACAAAAAGGTCACTAAATCAGTGCTACATCACTAAACAAAAGCTCACAACACTACAGGTGAACAGGATGTAAGGTTCAGGCTGAAGGAAAATAAACACTTACATTTCATTCCTTTTCTCCCAAGCCTTATAAATCCACTCAGCTTTCACAATAGGAGTACCAAGACTTACAGCAATCTACAAAACAGGAAAAGCACAGGTTGTACCAAGTAAGTATTTCCATTTAAGTCTTTCCCATGCCAAGAAAAATTAGTAACCTTGCTTTTACTTTTTTAAACAGATACTACAAAAAGTGAACATATTCCTTCAAGAATCATGTCCAACTGTAACTCCCAAGAGTTAGAATGTATTAATTCTTCAGCAACTAGGAGATCAGATCAATAGCTATTTTGACACTTACTCAAAAGTGCACCATTTTGTTAGTCTGATCACCTTCATCACCCACAAAACCAAGTCTCTGTTGCAGTGGAATATGGGATCTTTTTTCTGCTTTTGATACTTTGTATGACAACAAATATCCTAGCATGCTTTTACCAAAGAGGAAGCAACTATTCCAAAGGTAACTTCCATGACTGCTTGAGAGATTGTAAAGTTTTCTTAATTTTTCCCTTTGAGTTGGCAGAAATGAGTGTTTGAACAGAGTTAGAAAGCTGGTCTTCTCTTCCAACTGGAAGATAAGACAGACTAAGAAAAAAGCAACAGCCTACTAACAATTCAAACAAGGGAGAGTCAAGGGACATAGGCATTGCTATGTCATGTTCCATGGTACAAAAACCTATAAATTTGTAATTACCTGTCAACTGGACATACATATCCTGAAGGATTCCTTTCTGGTGTTGTCAGAAACAAACAAACAAAAACCTCGCATATATTTATACATAAGGGATGATTTGAACACTTATACATAGCAAGTTAAAAATAATTTTTGAAAGAAGATGCACACAAATTGAGTACTGAAGTTTTTTGCAAGTTACCTCGAAGTTTATGGTTTGGAGGGACAGAAAAAGCAGGTATGTTGATACATAAACACTTGTTCATTGAAGAACGATTGTTCATCAACATCTTAAGTACCAATAATATCAGTACATGAATGGCTTAAGTATCTTAAGTACTGATAACATCAGTACTTAAGAAACATTTTGGTTCTTGTTATTTACTATACTTGTCTATTTCAAAATCTCTGCATTCAGGCAATTTATATTATTTAGATCTCTAACAGAGGCAAAAACATGTCAAAGCTCAACACCAGAGATGAGCTCACCATTACAAGTCATTGTTGTTAGTACAGGAGAAAATGCAGCAACTTACAAGCTGAAGTATAAATTACAGACTTAGTCTACAAGAGCCAAATTCTTAAAGTTTCCATGAAGTACCAGCTCAAGCTTACATACTCTGAATTTGTCTCCATGCGTTGAGTTAGCCACCAGATGTGTAACTTTTGAGCTAAAGTCCCTTCGAATAATTCCACCCATATGATGGACCAAGGTCACTAGCTTAACCTGAAAAATAAAAATGAAATAAGTTTTCAGGATATCTTTTGAAGTGTACAGTGCAGAGTGAGAGCAGTACAAAAATAGTTCACACAGCAAGCTACAGGAGGCTACATTAAATGTCTAGGAATAGTAATGCTCCGATTTCTTCTTAAAACAACTTGTTTACATCTACAGGAGAAGATATAGCTGACAGAGCAAAAGAACTCTTAACTTTTTTTTTCTTAACATTTAATACAGCCTTGCTACGTAGCTTGAGGAAGACTACCCAAGCCACCAGCACTCTCGTCATAATCATACATAATGCCTTCAACTTTTCACACACAATAGATTTGAAGCATGGTTTCCTCATTGATTTAGTCAATTCTACCTGAAGGGGCAATTGCCAGAATTTACATAAAATTGCCATTTGTTCAGTGTGAATCTAGCAGATCAGACCTAATTATACCTAACACTGGGCAAAGGCTTTTGTTTTGGGTTTGGTTTTTTTTCCCCAGATGAAGATGTGGAGCCATATTATTGATTCCCAGGTGTCCAACAGGGAAATTAGGTGCCAACTGCATCACTGGAATGGAAAAGCAAAGTGCTAGAGTATCAAACCACTTCATACCTAGATAGTGCAAGACCAAAGTCCTGATAGCACAATAGCAAAATAGCATGGCAGCAAGGTAACTTGTCTGCAAATGCTCCGAACAGGACTACAAAGCTTTATTTGACCACACTACTAGCTGTACAAATAAGTGGACACTATTGGGTAAATATCATCCTAGCTGAAGCCTCAATCTACCAATCTTTTAGCCCTGCTAAATTAGACCTGTTTAATGTTACCCAGCAAAAAAGTAACCAAACCCAGCATGGACAAAATGACTTGGACATGGAAACAGTTTTGTTCCCATCCTCAAATATCACTGCCTGTGCACATGCAACAAAACAAAAGAACAAACAATTCACTCCTCCCATACGAGCTCCAGTCATGGTTAAACCCTATGAGTGACAGAATAGAAGAGTATTTTGAAAATAAAGTTAACATAGTTTTACCAATCCAAAGGAAAAAAAGTCTTACTAATTCATCTTTCTTTCTGAATCCTGTAAAGCACAGTACCAAGTTCAACATGCTTGCACAGTACAGTGGACGACAGGAGAAAGGTAAAGGCTGAAAGCAAGAAGTAAGCTTATTAGTCAAAAGCATACTGCTTCTGTTAAAGTTTTTTCATTACCTTTAATACAGTACTATTGTTCCTAGTATTAAAATGCATCAGACACTACTCCAAGTCTGTGTACTCAGTTATACCGCAGCTCCAGACCTGCCAGTGTTCTAATAAAGTAACCAGAGCATCCCCAAATTCCACAGGTCGCACTCCATCCTTTTTTTTTCCTCCCCAATCCATCCCCTCTGTGTGACAACCTTTGGAAATATCAAGCATCTGCTGGAGCATCATTTGTATGCTGCCTCTCCTAATGGCACAATCCCAACTAGCAGGTCAACAACTCCCACAACTACTGCAGTAATTGCAGCCTTACTACAGTCTGCCTGTGCTTTCTCGCTACATGCAGTATTCTAACATGGTATTAGAAACTTGCTTTTCTTAAAATTCTCTTGCTAAGACTATTTACGATTGATTGACAAAGCAAAATAGATTTTATTTTGAACACTTCGTGTTTAGAACTCACTGCACCAGAGAGCTACTCAGCTGATTTCAACAGAAAGCACATACCTCTCCTTTTTGTGCACAGTGCAGTACTACTGGAGGTCCAATGACACGGCAATCTGCTTTGCAGAGCTTGTTAAAGATAGAATCTTGGAAGTCTGATACAATGAAGATAGTCTCAAATTCTGGGGAATCAGAATCTCCAAGCTCTTCTACTGTGTCTGTCTTTATGTAGGGCACTTTAATTTCCTTGATGTATGGGGATGAAGGGGAAAGCATTATTCAGGCAACATACTTACACCAAAGTTAAAATTCAACTGATGTTTATTTTGGACCATTAGAAAAATGTACAGTTCAGATTTAAACAGAGACAGGCTCTTAGAATTTGTGAAAGCGGAATGAGATGCACTGATCGCTAGCATAAGAATAGCTATGAACTGCACCTAAAAAATGTCTTCAAGCAATTCCTGCTTCTGAAGGACAAGAATTCTAGTTACTTTAGTAGTTTATGTATCAGTTCACACTGATAATATAGTATTGGAAATATCTACAGATAGAAAAAAGGAAAAAAACACAACAAAAGCACCAAACTAAGCACAAAAGAGAAATGAAATTTCAGACTGTCAGAACAGCTTAAGGTACTTCCAGATACTACTAAAAAGTAGTATCCAGCTTGCAACAGCAAGCTCCGTGCTGCATAAGATCTAAAGAACAGAAGTCAATTTTGTTCATTGCTTGGTATTTTTTAAGGGTTCTAAAAATCTGGTCTGTTTCAATTACAATCATTAGTTCCAAATTTTATTTTCTAGGTTTTTCACATCAAGAAACAGAGAACCACTTCTTACACTTAAGTTTAAATGGAGCTCTCAATTGAAAGAGAAGTCAATTAACCAATTACGAAGTCAGTTCATAGCAAAAACTTATGTGTTGACTCAATACAAGCATGCAGTTGAAAGTCTCCGTCAATATTTCTACCCCCCTGTTAGAAAACACCACTAATTAAGAGCTGCAGATAGTACTTCCATATTCGAGAAAGTGTTTGTAAAAAAGGCCAATTTTGACAAGCTTAAGTGACACCATCAGATAGATTAACATACATTGTGACCATTATGCCCAATTAATACAAATTAAAGCGTGTGCACATTTCAGTCCCAGTGAAGTACAACATGCTGCATGCAATCACATGTGCTTAATTGCATGACATACCATATGAATAATACTTTTTATTAGTTTTTCTTCTGATTTACCAGGACTAGTTTCCTTTATCTTTATAACTGGTACTTCCATTATCTTAATGGTCTGTGGAAGAGCAGAACTTTAGTACAGAACCAAATTGGTTACTAGAAGTCTAAAAGCATACCGTCTCATTCCAGTGATTGTTTTATCTTAGACCCACGTACCTCCAAGGCTTTCAGAAGCTCCTCACGTTTCCCTGCTTCCTGAACCAAAACCACTCTTGTTTCTATTTGAGGCATTTCTTCTGTTTATAGAGAAACAAGGATAATATTCGTATTTTAATAGAAAAATCCACATTAGGTCTAAATCAAGCAATAACATATAGAAGAATACAGGCAGACTGCATCCTTTCAAGATACCCTGTTTATCAGAAACAAGCCTGAAAATAAATGTTACCTCAAAAAGCCTGTCCCTTAATTAAGGCATACCCAACTGACCACAGAGCCTAAACTTTCTTGTATATGGTGAAACAAGATCCTGCAATTCATGACCACTTACCTCACAGTCAAAGCAAGAACATGCAAGGAGAGGCAGTGAGAGGGGAAAAAAAAAATTAAAAATAAAATTTAAAAAAAAACAGACGTAACACCACCAAAATTATTGGCTTAATGTTTCTAGCAGAATTAGATACCAAGACTTGCTGGAAAACAGACAGCTGGTATCTCGTCTAGTTTCTGAGTTCCTGGCTGACAATGCTCATTACTTCCTAGTAACTGCTCAGTTTCACCAAGGAAGATCAGAACTGAAGTTCGATATCTTGTTCTTTTTCTCCATGTATTAATAAGCTTTCAAAGTATTAGGAGGAAGGGACAAGCGTTGCTCCACGTCATTTGCACCAGAAGACTGCCACTGGACTTTGGCTACTGTTGTTTTTTTTAATTTCAAGATTTGTTCTTGAATTAATTTCAAGCTCAAGACTATTCATCTCTCTAAGGTCTACCCATACACAACGGAGCAGCTGTCGTTTCCAAACACCGGTGTCAAAATATAACCTGGAATGATTTATTCCACAGAAGAGTCATCAAATGGAACTAATAGTTTTCTATACATCAGCCAGAAGACTCATCTTCTGTATTTGACCTCATGGCTGTAACCCCAAATTTCTATAACAAGACAAGTTAAAAATTAAGACAATTCCTTTCTTTTGTTGAAAGGATATCAAACCAACACCATACTGGCTACCCTACATACAATTCTGTAGTTCAGCAAAGCGCTTTTGGTCTTTCAAAATTACTAAATACGTACAAATTAATCAGTCACTACAAAAACATAGTAGTCTTAAAATAAGCTTCTCCCATTACCTTCAACATCCAAAACAGATCCAGGAAACGCATTGTCTTTGGAGGTTTCTATAATTTTTGAATCAAGAACAGAAGAATCAGCCAAGAGGCTCCTCCCAGTTTCAGACACCAGCGTACTGTTGTCAGCCATGATTATGTCTTGGTTCTTCAACAGCTAGAAGATGGATGTGCTAAACTAAGTTACAGTTGCAAAAAGCTCATTAATGAGAGCCCTATGACCAAGGTAGTCAGAAGTAACTTCAGACTTCTGAAAACAAAACATTTAGACCACTCACACTGATAAGAGTGGTTCTGAAAGAGTATTAGGAGTCACACAATTGGTAGGAAAGACTGACAACAAACCTGTTACAGAAATGGTTGTGAGCAGGCTGCCTAGCACAGAAATTATTTACACAGAAAGCTGCAGAGAGGATACTTCAACTCTGAGCAGCAGGGAAGCACTAACTCTAGTGTTCATTTTTTAAAGTTTCATCACAAAACACCAACAAACTAAAAGCACTTGTTTGCTTCAGTGATAAACTATTATAAGCTAGATTTGAGACCAAGGTTAACGTTGTTAAAGTGAAACATTAGCAGAAGAATTAGGGTACACAAAGCAGCTTGCTAAAATTTGATTTTTCAGGTCAACTGGCTAGAGTTACTGTGGTTGCATAAAAATGACCACCCAGGAAGTAAAGCCAGCAGTATTTACTCAAAGAAAAATTAGGTTTCTCAAAATGCATGAGTATTTGCAAAGCTAATAAGGATATGTCTATTCATATGATCTAGTCTCTTGTCCTAGATTAACTATAATATAGAAGAAGTATCCATTCATCATCAGATAAAGAGGTCTTCTGTCTTCTCAGATAGACTATATCTGTGCTCTCCCTGCGCAAACAAACTTGTACAAAATGAGAGGAAAAAGAATTCTGCCTTTCCAGTATGTGACAGGTAGCTACCTGAATCTTGTACCAGAAAATTTGTTCCAAGACACCTGGCCAACATGTAGCACATTTTCTTTTGTGCGTGAAGCAAGAAACATACATTTCCTGTGACTCATCATTCACACACATTTAAATATTTGCACTGTGATATCAGAAGTTACCTAGAATACGCACTGTATCTGAACTGCTGCAGTATAACAACCCTCTGTATCACTTGAGCTGAAGTCATTCTCCTCATGACTGTAAATGCCCCTTTAAAAGAGTAGCCCCCCAAATAACACATTAAAGCACTGTCTGAAAGAGAACTGACAAGGTAGTAAAACCCCTAGAGAATTGCACATACTATTTTTCAAGTTGTGCAATGCCTGTCTGATTACACAGCAAAGTAAAAATCCAAAGACAAAAAACAATGGGTGTTTTGGCATAACAGCAATATAGAAAAGAGTTTATCTTCTAGATTTTAGGAGATCATGACTGAGACTCTTGGACAGGATTCACATCTTCCTAATACATCAAGTAAGTTCCTACTGTAGCGAGGAGCAATAAGTCAACACTACAAATCTATCATAATTCTAAGCATATTCAGTCATCAAAATTGCCACCTTAGCTGCCATTTTGACATCATGCACAGCTGTGGAGGCTCCACAGAATTAAGGTTCCTAGCAGTAAGTCCCAGTCACCCAGCTAGTTTATCTCAGAATAGCTTGAGACCTAGCAAGAGGAGAAAGTAACTTTAACCGGAAAGTCTTTAGGGATCACCTATCCAGAAGGTTATGAAGGTACCACAGGGAACTGTCACACAATTACCTCTTCTTTGGCAGTAAGGGTGGAAAGAAGCATAATCTTGGAAGAGTCAAACCATATTGTTAATAATGATTACCACACAGACATAATTTATAAGTCAAAGGAGACAAAAAAAAAAACCCCGCCAGTTAAGGGTACCATTAAAAGTAAATCCTACAGATTATTTTTAAAAAGACTGAGACATCATTATCATTCCTGTCATGCTGCTGTTGTTATACCTAACAACGCGTATATGAACGCACACTTACACAGAACTTCACAGTATCTTTGGGAGAAGCCCATACTTTGGGCTGGGCATTGATTTTCTTTATGGCTTTTCCAATTTATTTATTTATGGAGTTCCATTCTGGATGTATTTTTTAAAAAATATATTCCCTGTTTTAATAGTCACATATTAATTAACAACATAATCCTAGTCACTAGATTTACACACTGGGAGTGCCAAGATAAGGAAGAGAACAAACAGCACACAGAAGATACAAACATAACAGTTTCCCCTCACATAAAAAAGAACAAAAGGCAGAACACCATCACTACAGCACTCAGGCCGACCTGAACGCCCTTAACAGCGTTACACTTACAAACGACCTCCCAATAGTTTCCGTGAAGCCTGAAGGCCACAAAACATCCACACGCCAAAATACGTTTTTAAAAGCAAGGAGACGACACTAAGAACCTTCCCACGCTGCCCATTTCCCTCCCGAGGAACCACCCAGGAGCCTGACCGAGCTGCCCTGCTGGGAGGTGGCCGGAGGCAAGATTAGATACCGCCGGCTACTCTCACCTCATGAGCTCGCAGGTGCCAGAGGGCCTGGGCCTCCGCCTTGCCCAGCGGAGACCGCTAGCGGCCTAAAGAGGGCCCGGAGCAGCACCGAGCAGCGGGGCTGCCCCGAGAGACCCCCAGACACAACCCCCGGGCCCCCTCAGCCGGCCCCGGCCCAGGCCGCCCGCACCCACCGCTGTCCTCCTCGGCCTCCCCCAGCCCTACCCCGGCCACACCCGCCCGTTCCCGGTATCCAGGGCCAGCTTCCCGCCCGTTCCCGGTGCCCAGGGCCAGCTTTCCCCTCACCGCCGATGCCACCTGCCGCCAACCGCAAAACCAGCCTCCGCCATGAGCGACCGCCACCACCAATTCAAAAAGCGAGCCGCCGGACTAACCGCGCCAAGCATTGGCTGCCGGCCACGCCGCCCCTCTGTAAGCCACTACCTCATTCGGCATCTCTCCGAGATGTCCCGCCCCCTTCCCCGCCCTTTTTGGACGGTGCTTCGCCTCCTGCCCTCTCTGACTGGCTAGCGCACCTGGCGCTCACGGCTGGGCGGTCTCCCATTGGCGGTGGGACGTTTCCTAGGCAGACGAACAGGCCTCGTTGGGGGAGCCGGTTGCTGAACGGGTGGGCGCTCTGCGCTGATTGGCTGCTGGAGGGGTTCGAACGCTTCCAACGGCCGCAGCGCAGAGGCCCGGATGGAGCGGCGGGGGGCGGGGGCGCGCACCCGCCGCCTCCGCCGGTCTGAGGCGCTGCCCGGATCCCGGCCGGGGAGCTCCGGAGCCGCTTGAACAGCCGTCCCGTGGCCGCACGGAGACAGCGGTTAACGGCCCGCAGCGTGTGCCGGGGGGAAGCTCGTCCCTCGGCGGAGACTGGCGGGGCGGCCGCCCGCCGCTCGGCTCCCCTCAGCCCGCCGGGCCTGCCTTGCCTGTCCGTCGCTCCCCTCACCGCCTCCTGAGGGAGGCCGTCGTGTCGTGCACAGCGTGTCCAGCTGGCCTTCCGACCACCTTTGGGCACCGCGCAAACGGGAGGATAAAGACTTGCTGTGGCCACCGTAGAAATATTAATGCTGTTAATAATTCAGTAAGCGCTGCCTTGCCGAGGGTGTTTGTGTGCGTGTGTTATGCTGAGCTTCAGAATAATCAGTTCATTGGAAACGAGGGAAGAGAGCTGACAGGAGAAAATATGACTGGTCAAGATGACAGTCAACCAGCTGACTCAGTGGCACCAATCCCAAAACACATTAATTATACCAGATGCTTTCTCCGTCCTTCTTAATTTTCTCACGTACTAAAACTTGCTGATCTGGAAAGGAATTCTTTCACAGGGGCTCAGCATCTCTGACACCTGATGTAGCAGTGTCCACTGGACCAATGTAAAAAGAAGGAGAGAGAGATTTTCTATATCTAGAATTTTCTATTATATGCTAAATTCTTATATGCCAAACTGAATCTGTAGATCTTGCTTTTTTTTTTTTATACTACAGATTTTTATTAGTTCAGGTGTTTTCATGACTGATCCAGCAGCGGTTACTGCCAGTAAGAGTCCATTGACTTTTTATGATCTGGAAGAAAAGCAGAATAGGAAAGAGCGGAAGAAGCATTGTTTATGTGAATAAAGATTTGCCGGTGATGTACATGTAAATTAGGACTATTTTCTTGAGGAAAAGATTTCAGAATAACATCCTGCAAACCAAGGAGGTAATTTCTATTTTGACACTTGAGTCAGCCAATTATTACACAGTCCTACAATTACTTTTATTTCACATAGAGTAACTGCAACAATGACTTACAGTCAAAACACAGCCTAACCCGAGGTCCTTTTGTCACCTTGAAGTACCAGTTTGGGCCACCATTTTGCAGTTCCAGGTCAGGCCAACCTTCGCTGGCTTTGCCCCTGTTCTCTCCCTTCTTTGCACTCTTACAAAGTCCTTTTCAGCCAGGTCTTCAGTTTCCCTCACACCCTGAACCACGGACCAGGTTTCTCCTAGGACTGGAACAAGTTCTGCAGTATTGGAGTCAACATTGTTTCTGCAGTGTAGTTTCTGGGAAAGGTATTGGTTATTGTACATTAATTTCCACTTAACCTCGAGATCCTCAAAAAAGCTATATAAAATGTTGTGCCTGCAAAGACAGGAGAAGCATATTTATCGGGGCTGAGGATTAACAGGTGATATATATGCATTGCTTCTCAGTTAAAGTTTAAAAAGAACGTGATACCTAAACGTTCGGTACATAAATAGAGGCTCACTACGCATATGGAGAGTGGCTTGGGCATTAGCCATTTTCTTAATATACTTGAAGATCCAGAATTACAATCTCATAAAGCAATTAGGGTATTCTGATGAACCATCTTAAGCTATCCTTCCTGGGACCGACAGAACTTAGACAAGTCTGTTTTAGGTAGTAATCACTTAAGAGGGGAAGATTTTTTTTAATCAAGTGCATTTATTCTCACTGAAGTTTAGATCAGGACTGATGACAAGACTAATTACTATTCTTTATATGTCTGACATTTAAAAGTCTAAGTGTTTTTCTTATAAAAGGTTCTGAAATAGAAACACCTATTATTTTTTGTTGTGTGAAATGTAACATGCAGTTGAAACTTGCTGTTCCTCCCAGTTATCTAGACATCAGTAACGCAGGAGTATAGCATTTATTTTAATAGTTAAATAGTTCCCTCTCACAGTAACACCCACAGGGAGAACGTTCCAGGAGATTAAATCATTACGTGAATCCTGTCACATCAGCTTTGTGGGAGCGGGGATCTCATACCTTGTGGAAAAAGACAATGAGGCCACATCAGAAGAGCTGATGGGACCCCAAGGGGCCTGAAGGAGACCTTGGTGCCCTGCGTCCTCTCTGGAAGCTGGCTGTCTAGCAACTGTTTCTTCAGGGTGTGAGTTTATGTCGGTAGACTGCTTGTCCCCTAGATACCTTGCAAGCGTTTGGGGGTTTAAATTTGTTGGGTTTTTTGTTGGTTTTTTTTTAATGAAAGGAATCTTTCTCGGGCCACAGTGTTTTATTTTTTCAACCAACTGGCTTCTTTATAAGTGCCTGGAAAAAAACAGCTTTGTCAAAGAGCTATTATTGATTCAGTTTAGCCAGAGCAGTAGCTTTCAAAATGCAAGGAAGGGGAGAGATCAAGCACAAGATGTATGTGGGGGTCAGTGGGAACATGAGAAACCTCAGAAAAAGTCCATCTAGCCTGTTTATCTCTTTTTCAAAGGGGTAAGTAGATGAGAGAGGAGTGGGACTAGACCCAGTTTCGCCAGAGGTTTGGGAACATTGTTTTTTGTTGAAAGAGACAGGTACAAATTCTTACAGTCGGGGATCCTAGGTGTGGAGTTTAGGGGCAGATGCTTGGGAAAGCAAGGGAACGGGAGCACGCAAAGGAAAGGAGGCAGGGGAGCAGGGCACAAGGTAAAAGAGAAGGTGTGAGCGCAAAATAATGCACAAAGGGATGATTCAGTATAAAAAGCTTGAGACCTCAGGAATCTCACCATGTGCTGCCTTCTTCACAAAGCTTCTTTCCAAACAGCCCTTTCACATCTGTAGTCTACTCAAAACTGAGTGAAAATTACAGAAACTCCATCTGCTGTTGTTACAAAAAAAGGTTAAAGATGCTCGAGAGTCTTAGTTCCTCACAAATTCCAGAAACTTTCTTCTGCAGCCTTTAGAATCAGCGAGGTTTTACTTCAATTTCAGTAAAGCTGTCTTAACAGCTGACCTTTTACTTCTTAGAAACATATTTTTCTTTTATTACCTTTTCATGTCAATTTTTAAAGGAAACTTGTCCTTTCCAGGACTCTATTTAGATTTCCGTGTGACTTTTTAGTATTACGAATTTGTTTTTAAAAGCAATGTTATTGTCAAAAAAGCGCTCATTCTTTTTTTCTGCATTAGATTCATAGTGCATGTGAATCTGGCTATTCCAATAAATACTTTAATTTGCTGAAGACAGGACTGCGCCTAAGTATTAAGTAGTCACTTGTGTCAAGGCTGAACTCTATAGTGTTTTATATTTCCTGCGTGTTGGGGATGAAAATTTTCTCGTCTTAGGTGCAAGAAACGTTCCTGTGTTAAACCAAAATTTGTTACTGACCTAGGGTAAAAAAAAAAAAAAAAATCCCAGTCCAAAATAAAATTACAAAATAAAGGTACTTTAAAAAAGTCTCCTTTCCGGAATTGTTTTGTGATGTGCTCAGTGGGAAACGGTACGGTTTCTTCAGCTAAAATAAGGGCGTCCCCGGGTTCCTCCTGGAAACACCCTGGATCAGGGATCCTCCCGGACTGACTGGCATCGATCCCCGTTACAGCCTTCATCTCACCTTCTCAGCGGAGAAAGGCAAACTCTGCCCGAACACCGACGTTCCCGTTCTCTTGTCGGCAAAGAGCTGCCACGGCCCACGTCTCGGGGTGTCACAACCCCTAAAAACGGACACCGGTGGGGTTGGCGGGTGGGTCGTGCTCGCTGCCGCCCAGCCCAGCCAGCCCACCCAGAAGCTTCCGCAGCCCGAGGTGGGCGAAGGGAAGGGCGGTCAGACGGAGGCACCGCGGCTCCGGGTGGCCTTCGGTGCCTCTGCCAGCCCACGCCCGCGGGCGAGGCCGGCCGCGGCCCCCTTCCCCTCGGGGAAGCCCGGCAAGCCGCGCCGACGCTTTCCCCAGGGGCGGCGGCTGCCGCTGCCAAGCGTCCCCCGGGCGAGAGGCGCGGCGAGCTGCGCCGAGCGGCCTCCCGGGCGGGCCGGGCCGGGCCGGGCGGGGCGGCGCTGCGCGGATAAGGCCGCCGCCAGCCGCAGCCGGTCCGCAGCCGGCGGACGGAAGCGCCGGGACTTCCTTCTGCGGGGGGGAGAGGCCGGCCCTCGGGGCGGTGCGGTCCCCGCGCACCCCGGGGCGGGCGGCGGCGATGCGGGCCGCCTGGGTGCTGCTGGCGGCGTTGGCAGCCCTGTCCGCCTACTACGTGTACCTGCCGCTGCCCGGCACCGTGTCGGACCCCTGGAAGCTGATGCTGCTGGATGCCACCTTCAGGGCGGTGCAGCAGACGGTAAGGCGGCGCCCCGGCCCCGCCGGCGTTGCGCTCCCGGTGCCGGTGCCGGCTCTGGAGAGGCGAACGGACCCGGCCCGGTTCCCTGGGGGCCATCCGGAGAGCCGAGGCGCAGGGCAGCCCTTTTGTAGTTGGAGCCGAGGCGGGGGAGTCGCCAGCGTCCCCGCAGCGGGTTAGAGCCGGGGCCCGGCTCCGCCGTACCCCGGCTCCGCCGTACCCCGGCTCCGCCGTACCCCGGCTCCGCCGTACCCCGGCTCCGCCGTACCCCGGCTCCGCCGTACCCCGGCTCCGCCGTACCCCGGCTCCGTGACCGCACCCGGGAGGGGAGGACGGAACTGGGTTGGGGTGTAATGCTCTGCCCGCCCCGGGGAAAAGCAGCAGGCGCAGCTCCGGGCTGGGGCGCCCCGGGCTGCTGGTGGTTTCGTCCCGATCAGTAAATCAAGCGTGCGCGGTGCGGTGAGGCTGGCAGCCAGGCTCGTCTTCTGGGTTTCACGGCGCGGATCTTGCTGGATGTGGTTTAGTCTGGTTTCCAACTTGCAGGCTTTTGGTGGGGAAAAAAACAGCAAAAAAGAACTCATTCCGATACATTACGTACGCCTTAGGGAAGAAAGACTTAGGGAAACACTTTCAAATACTAAACTGCCTTGATTGGGAATTGTATTACTAAACAAACCTCTCTGAATGCTTGTTTTTGTCACGAGACACACGTGACAGTTATGTCACTTCATGATGTCTCCCTCATTTTCTGCCAGTGCTTATGCTGACATGAAACAGACCAAAGACCACAAACTTTCTGATAATGGCTTTAGCTGTGAACTTTATCTTCTTCTAGGATGATCTGATCTTTTACATGGGCTGATCAGTCATGGTCAGGCCTGATGTAAGGTACTGTTTATGTGCAAGTTGGTTGGTTTGGGGGTTTTTTGTTGCTGCTTTTTTTTTTTAATTTCCTAGCAGCATTTCAGTTTGGTTGGTTCTGAAATATACATAAACTTGTACTTGTGAGTGGATGAGAGCATCAGCATATTCAAAAAGGGATTAAATGAATTAATGGACAGAGGGCTCATAAACGGATACCAAGAGGACTAGATGGGAATGTACCTTCTATGTTCCTAATACAATAATTGCAGATGCTGGGAAGCATGAGGAAAGTGGACCACACAGTGTCCAGACTTGTGTATTCTGCCTGAATAGCTTCTCTGGCTGCCACTGTTGGAGATGGAGTCTGGGAGTAGATAGACCGCTCATCTGAGCCACTCGGGCATCCTCTCATGGTCCAAACGTATTGCTGAATCGAAGTGCATCTCTAGGATGAAAGGATAAAACCTGTTGGCTGGTATAGGATAAAACCTGTTTGCTTGCATACCCTCCCATATGTCTGCTATGAAAATTATGCAGACATGGCCTACAACAGCTTCATTCTTCAGTAAAATCTGTGGCTTGAAGTTCACTTGCTCCGTGTTGTTAACTCAAGTAACTGAACAGCAAGCGCTCAGCTTGACCAAATTCATTGGTAAGTACGGACAGAAGGGCCATGATGCCCCCAAAGCGTGCTGCCTGCAAAACACATCATAACAGTTCAGCCAGGAACGCGTGAATCAAGGCCATAAC
Organism: Haliaeetus albicilla; assembly: GCF_947461875.1. Classification (NCBI taxonomy): domain Eukaryota; kingdom Metazoa; phylum Chordata; class Aves; order Accipitriformes; family Accipitridae; genus Haliaeetus; species Haliaeetus albicilla. The sequence continues at coordinate 37,710,810 of NC_091491.1, forward strand.
CTCTAGCTGAAGGAGACCTATCTTTAGAAAATCATATGACTGTGGCTATATATATGTATATTGCTCTTGGCTTATGTACAGAGTCAGTTTGTTTATGTGGTATGTTGGGCACAGTCAGATGAATTCTGGTGCCTCTAGCTTGGAGGCTGAAGGATATCTCTTTTGGGATATTCTAGAGGTCATAATCCCAAGAGGAGTTGGCAGGACAGAGCCTGCCTTGGTAGCAGCTGGAGTAAACTGGCAGGCAGGGCTGAGGTGCCCACATCTGCCCCCGCTCTCTGGGGTGGGGAAGTCTCTGTTGGGGAGAAGTGGTAATTTTTTAGTTGTTTACATCTCTGGCCTTAGAAATACAAACATCTATAGTGAGAAAAATGACTAAACAAGTAACAGTTCCTGTAACGTAGCTTACAAACCAAAGGAAGAAACAAGCGAGTCTTACACAGAAGCATAAAAGAAGTGAGGCATTAGAGGTGCCCTGAATCACACAACAGGTAAGCCTTGGGACATTTGGCATTCGTTTCCAGAGAGAAAGAGAAGGTGCTTTCCAAGTGTTCAGAAGTCTTTCCAACATGAGAGACAGCACAATGTCAGGAATAAATGACTGTCATTAAGAAGGAACTGTGTGAACTGAAGCTAGGATTGTAAAAGTTGAGCTTGAGTATTTACTTTGTTAGACAGCTTTTGTGTGTGTATATAAAATAAAAGTGTATGTCCTTTTGTACAGCTCAGCTTCCCCTTTCTTCCTCCACCGGCTATTGCAAGACAAAATAGTTGTAACATTTCTCTAAGTGTGACCATTGAACTTTCACCCACTTCTGAATGTATTTTCAGCTTGCTATTTATTACTTTGCTTTCTAGTTTTGACAGCAGACAGAAGTACACTTCTGATTTTAAAATCACCAAAACATACTGCAATCCTTTTTCGAAGAGCATGAAACAAACTTCATGTGCTTCAAATACAATTGATTGGCTTTTGCTTGTTTTGAAATAGATTTGTGAAGACTGACGATTAAGCATGACAATTTCTTGTTAGGGATAATGTGTTTGTTTTCTCAGTGCATTAATAATCACTACCAATAAAACATAATAAGGTTGTCACTGGCTTTCAGTGTACAAATGATAAGGTTTTGCATTTCCATGTGGAGTATTGTCCCAGTCAGCTACAATTTTTTTTTTTTTTTTTTTACAAGCTTGGGACTGACTCAGTGTCCTGGCTTAGCTTGAGAAACTTCAACAAACATTCAAGTATAATCATGTGGTTAAAAAAATGCCTAATGCTCATAGGACAGTTTCTGTAAGTAGGTTTCAAAACATACTACAGAATGGGACCGATAATGTTACCCTAGTCCTAATTTGGGGGGAACAGAGATAGGAAGAGATGGAGTACCTTATCTGAGGTCACAAAAATTCCAGTAGCAGAGCTGGAAATTGCACTGGGTTTGCAGAGCCTTGTTCCTGCACCCTCTTTAATGACCTGTGCTGCCGCAGAATGAAAACAGAGAAACTTAGACTTTAATGATATTAATGAATTGATGTAAAAGTGCTTAACTGACAATGAGAGTAATTTGCCCCTCTCGCCTGTCTCAAAATGGGACATGGTAACATTTTTACAGATAACCATGATGTAACAAAATTTTAGATCAGAATTGAAAAACTATGTACGTAACTATGTATACGGTACATCAGAACTCTGCTTCACTGAAGTTTCGACAACCACATAAAAGTAATTATGGAATTGAGCCATAGATTAAAACATAAGTATTGTTTTACTTGGTGACTGTCAGGAAGTGTCTAAAGCAACATTTAATAATTCTGCTGTTTTGATTACAGTCGATTGATACAGTTGTTTTTCACTTCTTCCCCTATTCACTCTCCCTTATGGACTAAAGAGAGCAGCATTTGTTTATTTAATAAGCCCTTTGAAATAAGTTATTTCTGAACACCACTCTCAAGATACTTGCTATTCTGGTGCATGGCAAGGAAGAAAGGATTTTTTTGAATGGGGACAACTGTTAGCAGAGGTTCGGAAGGACAAATGGGTTGGCATAGAGGCCATCAGATCGATGTATATGGAAAAAGGTAGGCAGCTGTACAGGAGAGAAAACTATCCCCATAGTTGTCCTCATCAGCCAAGCAATTCCATCATGCTTCTCTGCCGCTTACTTGCTTTTGGAATAAAATCTAGGGCCTGGGACATCAACATTCAGGAAAACAGTAATTAGTTCTTTCTAACACTTTAATATCTATCTACCCATTTATTTCAGAATATGTAACTTCTGGACAGTTGTAAATCATACCTGTAGCCAGCCAAGTAAGTTGTTGATGTTTTTGCATGGAAGAACACAGTCTTGGAATTGGTTTACAGTAAACCAAGTTCTTAGTTGCAGTGGGTAGGTCTCACAGCAGTGGTACCTGAGCAGAAACCAAACCACACTGGCAGTCCTAGTTGCAGTAACAGATAACTTTTCTCTCTATCTAGTATAAAAAGCAGAGCATCATGGGTGAATAGGTATATGCACAAAACCTTACATTAAAATGTAATCTAGTTTCTGCTTCTAATTAATAAACTGTAAAACAGTCATCTTGGTTTCTTTTCAGTTCTAAAGGAAATTCATAAAACTGAGAGCCCTTGTCTCTGAAGACTGTCTTTCTGTAACAGCATTAAAAATACGTATTCTTTACTGGACAATAGTGCACCTGCATTAAGAAATGGTTCTGTAAAATTAAAGAAAATAGACATTCACCTTTAAACAGGATAAACTGCCTGAAATGCACACAAACCAGTATGTTCTGCACACAGCTAAATGGGGAAATGACCCTGTTTATTTTCTGCTAATCTCTGTTATTGACTACGGACATTGTAGTTGGCATTTTGGGCTCTAATGTCATAGAAATGTGTTTTGCAAAGTGATGCCAGAATGGAGAATAGTATCTGCATCGTTTGAGGTAGGAAGTTTAGTCTTAGACAGTTCAGTTGCCTGGTTCCAGCATCATTACTCATTTGAGTCATGAGTGAGATTTGGCTCAGTCCCGAGTAGTGTTGTATGAAAAAAGAGCCTTAGCTGTTTGCTTAATTCCTGATCCTGCTGAGGCCTGAAAGGTCACGGCAGGACCTTGGGTCTGACCAGCTGCGAAGGCAGTAGAGGAAGCAGCTGATGGATTCGGCTTGGCTTCAGAGGCACGCTGCCTTTGTGTGCTCTCTGAATGTGACCTGTTGCAATAATTTCATGGCTAAAGGTCAGAGACACGAAGCTGCACAGTGTCAGCTATGGAAGTCATATGAGGACAAAGAATCCCAATGTGCTGGGTACTGTTAGAGGTTAATAGATATTAGCAACAGAAAAACTTTTGGGGGATTTTTTTTTGTTGTTGTTGTTATAATACAGAACACATGACTAATATGGAGTACAGGTCCATGAGAGAGGTAAGAATAACAGCAGGGAGCACTTGGGATTCTTCAGGAAACCACCAGCTGAGGAGCAAACAGAAGAATCCTAATAGTTTAGGGACAGGTATCAGTGATTAAAGGTGAAGTAATGGTGCCTCTCTAGAGCAGTACTTTGTTCATTCTGTCTGCCTTTTACCACAATCCTGACTCCTTTTTTCATTTATTGAGAACTTTTTCCTACATCAATTAAATCTTTCAAGATCTGGTACCCCTCACCAAAGAATTTACCAGAAGGAAAGTGGCAGTCTTGAACAGTTTAGTCTCTAGGGGGTCCCTGGGTTGTCCCTACCTGAAAACCCCTGTTATGGGGGTGTCCTGGTAAAAGAGAAGGAGATTGTGCCTGTAGCAGTTGCTTTGCCTGACTTGGAGAGCTGGGGAGTGTTACGGTGCGAGTGTAAATCACAGCGCTGCCAACGCAGCCATGGGTCATGGGGAGCCAACGGCCCCAAAATGAAAAGCTGCAATCAGAAATGAGCAATGGGTTGTCAGTAGGGCTCTGTAAGGTGTCCACAGTGGTTACTTGCTGAATTGGCTCAAACACCAGCAAAATACTCACTTTTGCCTCGCTAGCCTGTCTAACCCTCCTCTCCTGGGCTCCTCCTGCTCATCCAGCTCTGCCTTGCGTCCCAGCAGCTGAGCTCTCTTGGTGTGTGTTTCAGCCCATTACTCGGTCCAGCCCATAGTGCCATGAAGTTCACCAGCCACGTTTCCCCAGAGTTACCTGTTCAGAACATAAAAGTGTGTGTTCAGACGGATGCATAAAGCCAGTCATTGCATGGGAAAACTTGCAGCTGTGACCCGGACTGAGTGATGTGCCGTGCCTGTGGCTGGCACTGCAGTTCTGGGCTAATTGCCCACGGGGCTTTCATCTTTATACTAGCTTTTCTTTCTGTGAGCTTGTCTTTACTTTTTTTTCTGTAGTCTCTTAATTTCCCCCTTGTCCTTTTGCTTTCTCTTCCTTTTCACTAGGTTTTATTATTACAGCACTGTCTTGTCTCCCTTTTCACCAGAGAACATCGCTGTTTCTCTCTTCCCCATGCATGTACACACACACAGGTGTAGTTCCCAAATATATTTAAGTGCTATATTTGATAGCCTGCAACAGTCCTGCATGTTGTCACAGGAAGGGTGGTAATTTAAATCACACATACCAGCAAAGATCAAACCAATTATTGCTCACATGACGTGACCAGATACAGTTTTATAGTGGATTTAAGGCAATCCAACTGTGGACTTCTGCCAAAAGGGCTGGTCCCATCCTTTTCCCCACTCCCTTTTTCCTCCCTTGGGTTATCAGTAAGATGGTGACCTGGCTGAAGTTTAGTGTTGTTTTGCTGTTTTTGCTGGGTTCATGTTGAGCTGGCGCAGCAAGGTCGTGCTCTGAGGCTTTGCGTTTGTCAGTGCCAACACAGGAAAGGTGCCAGGGAAGCACAGCCAAGAGGATGGGCAGGTCTGCCCATTGCATGGCAACGTAGTCCTAGAAGACAGTTAGCCAACCATTAAACCCATCATCTTCTGCCAGTAGTTCTATTACAGAGTGATAAGATATATCTATTTTAAATACTTATTTATAGAGAAAAAATATATAGGAATTTTATTTGTAAGAACTTTGGACAAGACTAGCTCTTTGCCAGCAAAAAGTGCAATCCTGATGCCTTATGAATGACAACCAAATAGGCTGATTAGATAGATATACTTAGAAAGAATCTGTCTGATAAGTGCTTGGCGAAAAACCTGCCTATGCCTAACAAAAAAAAAAGTGGACTGTTGCTTTTGTGCCCTGATGTACAAAGCCTCTCTTCCAGATTTTTGTTTTTTGGATTCTTGGAAAGAGTGGTCTATTATAGGGGAAAAAAAAAGGCATGGAAGTGTGTAATTGAACCGCAGAGCACTGTGGCCACCTGCAGGTTAAGAACAGGGCAAAACACTTCTCAGTAAACAACACTAAGTAGCCTTGAAAATGAAACATTTCTGATTCCGGGGAACACGTGGTAATCTCGCCTACAAAGAATGTGAACTAAAGTGAGAGAACAATAAAATGGGACGTATACTGCAGCACAGTCAGGTCAGGCTAAAAAAAAAAACAACAGAAAAGAAAACTACAGAAACGTTGTTATCCCTGGCAGTATTTCTAAAATTGCTTCCCAGTGGTTACCTTCCCTGGGAACCTCCATGGGGCACCAGGAGGATCAGATCTTTAGCTGGTTACATCAATGGCAGCCCAACAAATTGTATGCCAAGTTATTAACAGATGTATTGCTCTTCTGATTTCAAACTCAAACTGGGTTTTCCTGTGGGAATTTTTAAGTAATGGCGGGGAAAAAGCATGATCTGAAGTTCAGAGATACAAACAGCCATGTGAATTCACCATTTCTTCCCGCTGGGTGGATACTTTGTGTTTCTTCTCCCAGAGAAAAGCCTTGCAGTATAAAGAAATTATATTCCATCCAAAAAGCAGCAAACGTTTTAAAATTTGGATTCCCACCAAACTATCTCAGCAGGGTGACATTACCACAAGCTAAAGCAAGAAAAGAAAGTAATTTTTGTAAATTCTTGTTTTGGAAGTGGATTCTTCTCCCTGCTCGCATAGCAGCCCATTGTATTTGGCATAGATTTTGGGGGGCGAAATATCAAAGCTTGTCTCTTTTCTGCAGCAATCTGCAGTGGAAGTGGGGCTGTGCAGGGTCTTTTCTATACAGCACCTGACTGAAAGCCAGTATTTCTTTTTTTTTTTTTTTTTTTACATTCAAACTAATGGTGACAGATTAAGAAGTTACATGGAAGGAACTGGGGTTGTAGACCTCTCAGGAGACAGATCTTCTTTGGCATGGATGCTGCTGAATGCTTCAAAATTTGCTTTCCTCTGGCGGTGTGTGTGTTTGCCTCCGTTAGCCCTTCCTTTGCCATGAGCAGGCGCTCCTGGCAGAAAAGCTGAAACCTGGCCCTGAAAGTGGCTGTGAAAATGGTACTGCAGAAGTACTACTAAGAAACCCAAGTCAAGAAAATGAAATAGGTGTCCTTGTGAACAAATAGAAACCAGAAAGACATTCTGAAACTCTTATTTGCAAAATCCTGTCTGGCACGAGGAACCGGACTTGGCTTCCACTTAGTTTTTGTACAGGTTAATCTATGGCAACTATCCGTTCTTCACAACGTGAATGCAGTTAGACCGGTACCTGGGTGACCCCGCTCACTCTCAGGTGTCAGCATGTTTAATTTGTACTAGCAGGTTTGCACTGCAGTAGTGGCACTAGCAGAATTAAAACAGTAAAGCAGTTGTGTGTAGACAAGCCCCATGGCACCTAACAGTTCACCTTTTATTCCAAGTATTTGGTACCTGTAGGAAAAATAACAGGTCACAGCTGACAGTTTTCCTTATGGTAGTGGTCCTACAGGTGTACATTAGGTATATGTATTAATTTTACCTCCCAACTCCATTGCCTTGACTGAGAAAGTTTTACAAAAGGCTTAGCTGATTATCCGATTTCTAGCCTTCATCACTAGGATAGAGATAACCTTTGCAATAGGGGAAGACCCCCCCACTACTTTTTCTTTTTAACGGCCTGTCTGGACATCGTAGTCCCTGCAGTCCCTTTGGCTCACCCTTTGCCGTCCTTTCTGCACCATCTACGGAATGGGAACAAGTACGCACTACAAATAGTGTGCAGGTCATATATGGGGAGCAGGTCGTGACCATTTAGGCTGGATGAATGCCTTGAATCCCAGTACTGTCTGCTGAGAGAAACAGGTTTTTAATCTATTCAGGGCAAAGTTTAAAAAACATGAAAATAAAAATCCTGGATAGCCAAAGCGGATAAAATCTCTCTCTTCTTCTACCAATAAGGGCACAGAAAGCTCAGATCATTCTTCATTTTCATAGTGTTTTACCCCACAAAAAAAAGTAACATGCTTTAGTCTCTGGGGTTGGGGAAAAAAAAATCACTGACCTGGCATGGTTCTTGGATAGTGTTTCAGATCCCTCCCAATTCAGCAGGTAAATACAGGACAAGCCAATAAACAACCATTATGTTCCTTTAAGACCATTCCTGTTTTCAAATTTCTTTGCAATCCTTGAGAACTTTCTCAATTTCAAAGTGGAAAGACTTATGCTTTGGGGTGGAACAAGAGAAAGACTTTGCATTTTTGATACCTTACCACCACAGACATTTTGCCTGTGTAGTATTGCCCTCTGTGGGCCCCAGTCTGAGGAGCTTCCCAAGTCCCATAGTGGAGCGTGCTGGTGATTTTCATCTCCTTTCGGAGGTGGCTTTCAAAGGCAAGGATCAGAGTGCTCATTCACGGTTGTCTTGATCCACGTAGTGCTCGTGGTTTGATTTATTTTGACAACAAAGACTCTTTAATGGACAGGGTTTTGTTTCAATGCAGCTTTAAAAGCATTAGAGGTCTTTGATAATCATTCATTTTCGGGCAAATATTCTAAGAATCTGTATTTGTTTTCGTACAGGACCTGCCTTTGAAGACAGTTGCATTAAACATCAATGCAGTATCGTATGATGCGCTCTGAAGTAACAGGAATAATCTTTTTTCTTTTTTTTTTTTTTTTCCTCCTAGTGTCACCTGATTCACTATCTAAGACTCAGCCATCACTTGATAGTTCTGAATTATTTGATATGTACCTTTGACAAGCTGAAGTCTGTCTCCTCCGAAGACATTAACATCACGGATGCTGTTTTTGACGGTGTGGAAGTCAGAGTGTTTGAACCTCCTGCAAAGGGAGATGAAAGGCTCAAGCGCAGCGTTGTTTACATCCATGGAGGGGGCTGGGCCCTGGCAAGTGCAAGTATGTGTCTGCCAGTAATTAAATAGGATTCTGGTCTGGTTTTCTCCTAGCAGGAGAAGCCAAAAGCCGTTATGCCTGCCAGGGATGACAATCCTGCTAAGACGTACCTGAATTCAGTAGAAACTGTCTCCGCTCTGGTAGATCGGCTCTAAGGAGGGAGGGGGAAAAATACTGTCAACGCACAGCAAAAACACATATCTTATCTGCACATGAGCTGTAAAAGGAGCAAAAGGCTAATTTTGTTACATCCTGAGAGGACAAAACAGCTTACTGTTTAAATTCCTGGGAGTCCTGGATGGGCTTTTTGGGCCAGCCCCCGTTTTCTGTGGTCATGTGCAAAAGTCGATCCTTGGTGATGAGGATCCAGTGACTAGGTATAAGGGGCTTGCCCCATTTTCACAGAGTAATTAGCAGAAGAGTGAGCTGAACAACACTGCAGGTAACAGCATTGCTAGTGTTTGGCTCTTAATTAACACATACTTGGGAATACATGCTGCTGATTGCAGACAACAGGCGGTGTGATGAAGGAAATGGGTAGAGGCGAGTTACCGTCCCATGGTCTGGTCCCCTCCCTTGGGGGACCACTGCCACCACTAGCAGAAATTACCTTGAAAATTAATGCTATTTACTCCAATTAACTTGGAAGCCACAAACAGGATCAGAGAAAGTAAGGTGTAGCTATAGACAACGATAAGCTAACCACTGATCTTTCCATGTCGTACAGGAGGAGGAAAGCCTTGGGAGGAGGAAGGGCGTGCGGTTCTCATGGCTGCTCCGAGATCCAGACCCGATAGCAGTTTTCCCCCTTTTCCTTCCCCATTGCTACTGTGACATCATGAAGTCCATACAGCCCTGATGCATTCTGTGGCTTCATCTATAGAAAAAGAACATTAATGGGGTTTTCTGAAATGTTCCAAAACAAAGACTGTATTGATTGCATTTGGACTATGCATGTATAAGTCACTTAGACCGTGATTCAAGTGAGATTTAGGTTCCTAAATAGCTTTAAAATCTGTGCCTTTGGAAATCCCAGTCTTTTTGTCCTGCAATCCTTATAGCAGTCAAAAATTTTGCTCCTTTTTCTACAGAGGAATTGTGCTTTGAGCTGGGTTTTCTTAGGCCTGCCTAAGGCATGTTTGTTAGCGTCTTGCCCACGTCATTTGTTCTGTAACAGTTTGCGTATGACTCTTGTTGTGCAAAAAGTTTATACTAAATTACTGCATTTTGTCTGGATGACTATAATTCAGCTATGTCAGATGCTATCCTCAAGTCCAAGATGCAGAAGTTAATGGCACAAATGTTACAGCTAAATATTAAATTCTAAAACTAGATACTTTAGAAAACGCTTGGAGTCTTAGTATATTTTATAGTACCGGAAACCAACGATTAAGTAACTGGAAGGGAATAAAATTAAAGAAAATCAGTCCATTGATAAACAGGATAGCTGTGATTAATCCTCCCTTAAATGAGTAGTTCAGTTGACGTTAATAGGGCAACTCATTCGAAACTGAGCAATACATGCTATAACAAAATGAACAACAAGCAGTGACTCATACAGTGATAACTGTCTCTGGATGCTAATGTCCTCAAGCCACTGGGTACCTTAAATTTTGCCCAACTGAGAGAATTGTGATAGGTGGATGAAATGACATGCCCCAAGTCACCAAGAAACAGACAAGAAAGAAAGCATTAGACTGCAGGACTTCTCAAGGCGTGAATTTTGTTCCTTCTGCTACAATATGTATTTGGCACTTTATCTATTGCAAGCTGATCTCATTTACTTTGCTTATATTTGCATCATATGTTTGTATTTTCTAAGAAGGCTTACATACACCTTTGTGAATATTGACATAAGTGGATTCTTACATCCCTAACACCATGTCCTTTCGTTCCAGGAACAAGCCTTTATAACAATCTCTGCAGAATCATGGCTGAATCTCTCAATGCTGTAGTTGTCTCAGTTGAGTGAGTAATCTAAAACTGATAGAGTAATTTTAAGGTATTAGAAGTACCTAACAGAGTTCTTCTAGCTGTTCCCTTGTTACTGGCTTGTGTATAAGGCTTTAACTTGGACGATAACTCTTTACTGGTCTGATATTTTTACCCTTTTAAAATTACAATAAATTGGAACGGTATCAAAAATTCATTTGGGTTTCTAATTATTTTAGAGGTCATTTTAGAAGGCAGAAATGTGGGAAAAGAGAGTAGCACTTAATTCAGTTGGACGAATACTACAATGCAAATTTTAGTGCATCTTGCAATTGTATCTACAAGTAAGGAGTGCAGCTAAACCCTGAGATTACTCAAGGGCCAAGTTATGATTCAGTAAATACTTGTGAACTTTAAAAACAGTCAAACAAAAAACCCAAACGCATTTGGACATGATATATACCTGAAGGAAGGCTGAACCACATCACTATGCCTCCTCACGTAGTAAGAGGGACTTTCTCATCCTCAGTGGCCACTCCCACTTCTGCAAGGTTTATTTTTATATCTATATATATATCTAAAAAATTATATCTATAATATTAAAATACATATATTAACCTCCCCAAAGTCTGTCTGTAAACCACAGCTTCTAAGTTATATTGAGCAAGGGTCAAATTATCAAATCGTTTTATCCCTGCTCATTAAGCAGAATACACTGTGGAGTCTGGCAGTTTCCTGCTGCTCTCTCAATCTCCCACTGTTCCAGTCATCTCATTTAAGCCTTGTACTCCAGTCAAGAGCAGAGGACTGCCAGGGTGCCAGACAACAGAGGAGCAGGGCTGCTTTTTTAACCCGCTGAACAATTCAAGGTAAACAAACCTCTCAACTAGCTAACTGCATTACCTAGATGACTCCAACTTGATTGGTACTTTTCTCATCCGTATTGTCAATATTTTCTTGTGCAAACCCAATTACTTGATGCAAGTACTCAAGTTTCCCACCTGCAGTTGATTACATACCAAGCTCTGTGATCTAATTGCAACTTAATTATATGGAGTTGATGTTACTTATTCAATCCTCAAAGTGTACTTTAAAGGGTAGCTTTTTTTTTTCCACTACCTTGTTGTTTATTAGCAGAAACAATGAAAAGTAAAAAGGCAGCTGTTGGTTATTCTAGGCGAGCAGCTATCATAGGATTGAAAAGTTCCTTATTATTCTTTTTCTGATTTATGGTGGTATAATTCTGCCTGTTTCTCTGAGTTATTGTTTACCTCTTCTCCTTAGCCATTATATCTTTCAGTCAAGGTGTTTGTACTCAACTAGTGAAGACTGATTAGATTTCTCATTGGTTTAATTGCACGTCTCACTTTCATGATATATGCACAGTCTGTTATCCAGTTTTGCAAGGAGTTCCCAAAGGACTCTTTCATATTCCTTTGCAGTTGATGCAATATATAGACTGCTTTCTGAAAGTAGGTCAAAGGTAGATTTTGAAACACTTTTTGTGTAAACCTAAGTTTAAAATTTATTCTGCATATGAAACTTTTTTTAGCTTAGATTGTGAAGAAAATGTTTTGAATCAAAAAACTGGATTTTGTTTTGCTCATTTCGCTTGGCTCTACTGAGAATATGTAAAATCTGTTGATTGAAAAGCTACAAACAGAAGACATGCTTTGTACCATAAGGCCTAGTAAGAACTCTTACATTACGAATTATTCAGTAAACATGAACAGACTTCTCCTGCACTGTTATTAAGAAACTGAGAAAATCCCATGGATGGGACTCAGCTGCTGACTGTTTCTGGGCAGATCGTTTGCTCTCTGTGCCTCAGTTTCTCCACCTGTGCAATGGGTATATTCCTGCGCTGCTCTTCAGTGAAGGAGAGGATTTACTGAATCTGTTGCATTGGAGCAAATTGGTATTCACTTCTTGGCTATTGTTCATTTCATGGCATGGAGGTATAGCAAGGTTCATTCTCTCCTGAGCATAGGTAAAAATTTGGGAAACAGAACTGCTTAGGTGTTTGGCTTGGTGGAATCTGTTGGGCGTATATGATTTACTGTCCCTCATACTAGTTAAGGTGGGGATTTGGGTCAACACCAGCCTGATTGTCATGACTCCCTTGCCAAGGGTGTTTTAAATATTCATTCATTTTTATAATGTATGATTAAATCCTCTATTGGGAAATCCTAGGAAAGTGCTGCACAATTTTATACTATCTTGGTATTATTCATATCTAGTAGGTTTGTATTAATCTTTCAAAATTAGAGCATTAATTATAAGATTAAGTCTTACATAAGTATTACACACCTCCTATTTTTCCCATAATATTTATCCTAATAAAATAGTTATATGCCATTGTTGTGGTTTAACCCCAGCCAGCAACTAAGCACCACGCAGCCGCTCACTCACTCCCCCCCCCATCCAGTGGGATGGGGGAGAAAATCAGGAGAAGAAGTAAAACTCCTGGGTTGAGATAAGAACGGTTTAATAGAGCAGAAAAGAAGAAACTAATAATGATAATGGTAACACTAATAAAATGACAACAGTAGTAATAAAAGGATTGGAATGTACAAATGATGCGCAGGGCAATTGCTCACCACCCGCCGACCGACACCCAGCCAGTCCCCGAGCGGCGAATCCCTGCCCCCCCACTTCCCAGTTCCTAAACTAGATGGGACGTCCCATGGTATGGAATACACCGTTGGCCGGTTTGGGTCAGGTGCCCTGGCTGGGCATGAGAAGCTGAAAAATCCTTGACTGTAGTCTAAACACTACTGAGCAACAACTGAAAACATCAGTGTTATCAACATTCTTCACATACTGAACTCAAAACACAGCACTGTACCAGCTACTAGGAAGACAGTTAACTCTATCCCAGCTGAAACCAGGACAGCCATTAAGGAAATACCTGATATCACCTGTTAATCCTGAAAGAGAGGTGCATTGACGGTAATAATTGTCTCTCATCTCTTTTCTTCGTAGATACAGGCTGGTACCAGAGGTGTGCTTCCCTGAGCAATTCCACGATGCTCTCCGTGCTACTAAGCATTTTTTGCAGCCTGATGTCTTAGCTGAGTATTCAGTTGACCCAAGTCGAATTGCAATTTCTGGCGACAGTGCAGGAGGAAATTTGGCAGCTGCTGTGTGTCAGCAGGTAACATCCAGCGTCTGTTATGTATTACGTTACGACAAACCCTAATTCAGTGATGCATATAGGCTGACAGACTCTTTGTGCTTCACCATCACAAGGTGATGTGCCAACCCTAAAGACAGAATGGTGGGAAGCCAGCATCTAGTCACTTTACAGAAGAAAAATGAGTCAATCGGAGTATGAATCACATAGCTTGAAATGTCTTACTACAGTTAAGAGTTGTTATGGGCCAGATTTTAAGAGCAAGTAGCTAAATGACTTTTTTTTACCCCTTGTGTTGGCGAATTCTTTATTTTTCTAAGTAGGTAACTAGCTACATGCGTAATTTATCAATTTAGCTCCCTGTTTTTAGATGCTTGTCTCTGAAAATATGTTTTTATTTCTTTCAGATACAAATGAAGGACAAAAAAATACAATAAAGGAAGCTTAATTCTTCTGTTAAATTGTCTTCCTGTAACATTTTGCAATTTTAAGGAAATTTCTTTTGTGTATCTGCAGTTTAAATGTAATCTGAATTTAATCTAGCAAAGATTTTAAAGGCAGCCTGGGGCAAGTAATAATATTTTTCATGGTTGAGTGAAATATTATTATTAGCTTTTTTGTACTGCCATAACCATTGGTGATAAGAAAGCAGATACCATGTCCAGACAACTAATTATCGTGACAACCTTGCAATATTGAATTAGGGTGACAAAATTAATAAGAGACAATTACATGAAAAGTTTCAATATTGAGGACTGATAAACATGATAGCACCATGTTTTGGAAAAATCATTCCTAATTTATTTTCCTGATGCATAATTCTTTTTAAACAAGATGAGATATGCTAGAGAACCCTGTATCTTGTGTAGAAGATGAAGCAAAACAAGTGTTTGCTGATTCTTCCAGGAAAAGGATTAGGGGGCACCAAATGTATAATTGGTAGGCTCAAATCAAATGCAGATGGCAGTGTCAGGTCAAACACAGAGAGGTGCTTCTGCACATGGTCAGCCTTTGCTAGAGAAAACTGTGGATGCCAACAATTTGTATATGCTAAAAAAACAATCGGATAAATTCATGGAAGAAAAATCCATGAAGAGCTGTTAAAGGCAAGAATAGCTCCTTTGATTCAGGAAGTCCTTCAGTTGCCAATTCTTAAACTGGGCACTGTGTTATGGAAGTGCTTTTTTTTTCTTCTTGCACCCTTCAATAAACTTCTGCCACTGCTTTCTGTTGGAGACAGGATACTGGGTCTACCTGAATGGCCATCCTTATAAGAGAAGAAAAAGATCAGGTTGCTAATATTTCAGACAAAAGAGCAACATTATCTGCATAAGAGCAGAATTCATCCTAAAAATTGTCAAAGGAATGGTTGCTTGTATGAAGTTCTAGGTTGATACTGTAATGTTTATTTTCTTTATAATCCCAATTCTATCTTGTATTTTTCCCACAGCTTAGCAAAGATGAGCATTTGACCATCAGACCGAAACTACAGGCCTTAATTTATCCAGTCCTCCAGGCATTTGACTTCAATACACCTTCTTATCAGCAGAACATGAATATGCCCGTTCTGCCTCGTTATGTCATGATCAACTATTGGATAGATTATTTCAATGGTAATTACGACTTTGCTCACTCACTACTGATTAACAACCACACTGCTCTTGACGTTGGCCAAGCTCTCTCTTTCAGAGGACGTCTGAACTGGACATCTCTACTGCCTTCATCGTTCAAAAAGAACTACAAGCCTGTAATACAAACCACAGGCAAGGCTGAAATCATCCAGGAGATACCGGCGCTGCTTGACGTACGAGCAGTCCCCCTCCTTGCAGAAAATGAAACTCTGCAGCTGCAGCCAAAGACTTACATCCTGACCTGTGAGAATGATGTCCTGCGAGACGACGGGGTGATGTACGCCAAGCGCTTGGAGAACGCCGGCGTGGAAGTCACGCTTGATCACTTCGATGACTGCTTTCATGGCTGTATGATATTCACCATTTGGCCTACTGATTTCTCTGCAGGCATTCAGACCAGAAACAGCTATATAAAATGGCTGGATGAAAACCTCTGAAGAGAGAGTCTCTCTAGAAGACACAAGGTGCTCAGCTCTGGTGTCTGTTCTTGCTAAAAAGCCCACAATGAAAAAGTGCACTTTTCCAAATTCTGACTTTATCCGTTCTGCTGCAGCTGCTGGAGGTTATAGACCACTAACTACAGCATTCACTAGCTCAATTGGCCTTCTCCAGCAAAGTATTTTGAGAAATACTTTTTCAAACTTTGATTTGTTTTCCCCTTCTTTCAGCTGACAATTGCCAAACATAAACAAATGTTGAGCAGGGAGATCAGCATTCCTGTAGCATTCTTAACTGCCTGCAACTTTCCAAGCTTTGACTCTTGATTAGGTACAAAGGCCACAATTTTCAAATGGTGTGAAGTAAAGGCAAACACCTACATCTATGTCTGAATATGTAAGAACGGGAGCTAGTTTTCAACAGTGGTGAGCACTTGATGTCAAAGAAAGTGTGAACACTCTCTTCTTTGACAGCAGAGCTGTGCATTTGAATGTCAAGCATGGATTTAGGTGTTGGCTTTTAGGCATATAGACAAATGGCTCGTTTGAATTTAAAAAAAAAAAAAAAGCTCTTCTAGGCAGTTAAGATGATGCTAGACAAGTCTCTTAGCCAAACATGTAATTCAGCTTTGGAATTTGGTCTATGTTGCCTTTTAGTTATTTATATTTTATAAAAGCACAGGACTAATATATTTTCAATAAAAAGTATTACAGCATACATACAAATATCTAGGATAAAATATTATGTGTAGCAGCAGAATCCAGGTTGCTTATGTGAGTGAACTTCAAAGCTGACTACTTATTTGGCTAAAGAATGTGACTTCATGTGTGTTTAAAGCCTCAGTTTTATGACCTCCTTACAGAAAACACTGAGCTTACTAAAAATAATCTGCTGTATGGTTTGCACTAATGTTTGTAATTAATAGTAGAAGTTTTTGTTCATTGACTTTTCTTTTGTGCTTGTAGTGTTCATTTTATTTCATGCTTCCTGGAGGGAGTGAAGCAAGCAAACAGAAGTGGGGTCTAATCTATATGGAAGATTTAAATCTGAGCTTTGCAGCTAAACTTTGTCTTGTAGACTGACCCAAAACACTAGGTAAGATGATCTTGCTATTGTGCAACAAATCTCTACAGTTTGAGCCAGACTGTAAAATTTGGACAAGCAGAATGGGGAATGAAACCACTTGGGACAGCGTATATTGTCCAGGATGCTTACAGCTTGCAGAAATGAAGGTTGGGTCAAAAGGCTGGTGTTTCTAGGCAAAGAGGAGAGAGTGGCTGACCCGTGACTAAACTAGTGGATTAAATTCATCCTCAGCTTTACCACAGACTTCCTGTGGGACCCCAGGAGAACAACTTAATCTCCTTATGCCTCACTTTCTTTTTCTGCAAGAGAGGGAGTAGTAATTTCCTACCTCACAAAGGAGTTGTGAAGCTGAATTGGCAGGTGTGGGTGAAGCACACAGATGTGACGGTGACTGGCAGGCACTGAACAGATCCCGTACCTTTTGACTTTCCATCCTTCTCTAATAGCTGGCTCTGAGCAGCCTGCCCCGTGACGAGTGGTGCAGCTAGGCTGCGGGTCCTCCCGGGCAGTTCACTCATCTCTGTCCTGGCTCCTGTGAAAATACCGTAAGGTGAGGCTTCCTGACTGCTGGGAGATAATGGCAAAGGCAATTTCATTAGAATGTTTCTTACGGCAGGATTCTGAAAAGTTCTTAAAAAAAAAAAAAAAAAAAAAAAAAAAAAAAGGTACTGGTAGATCAAACTGCCTTATGTCATTTAAAATATATACAGACCAGTCTACTTTCACTGGTATTTAAATTAAATAAGAGAATGGCTTTACTGAAACGTTGCTTCCTAGAAACATCAGGAAGTTAATGTGGTTGTATGTATTAAGAAAAGCTATTAATGAGAGAAGGCCTCGATGTAGGCTCAGTCATGCACGCTGAAACTCATTTCGGGGCATAGGTTCACACGGAGGTCACAAGGCAAAGCTTTTTCAACAGTGGCTCAGATTCTTTTTCCATTTAGATTGTTACAAAGACTTGGTGGAGTTAGAGCAGCCGAGTGACAATCTGAATCAGAATAAAATTTGGCCAAGATATCCAATTAACACTGCAGAAGAATTCAAACTTTTTTCTAGATTTAAACCCTCTTTTCTCCTTTCCCCTATAAACACAACTTCAGTAGATATAATTTACACTTAACAGACAGCAACCAAAGTTATGTCCATTCGAAAGGCAGATTACTAATCTTGAAGAAGGGTCTGCTCCAGCATCCTTTCCACTGTATGGAGGCGGCTCCGTTTACTTGACTTTAGACCACGACTTAGAGCCTCAAAAAATATCGTTACACTGAGTTGTAACAACAGGCTTCTTCTGGCTTTTCCACTTAATGAGTAGACCCATGTCAGAAAAGATGTAACTTATATCCACCTGCTGTCATTAAAAGATAGTAGTAACTGTAGTACTGGAAAAAAAAGTGGTTAATATTCCTATAAATTCTGTAATTATTAAGTTTGCCTGAGAGCTGTCTGCAAAGCTTTAGATCAGCATTTGTTTATAGCTAAGTTATAAATATCTGCTATGAAGCTATAATATAATTGCTGCTGGGTTTTTTAACTGAAATGAAATGGAGAGCTGGAATATATATATTCATGGAGTTGGTTGTAAATTTCCTTCATGCACTGAAGCACATTAAAGTCTTGGCACAAGAAATGGTAGTAAGTATATAACTGGACTGAATGTGTTTACTAAGTCATCACCGGTTTGATGCGACATCCAAGATCACAGCACAACTTGGATGTGATGTTACAGTATTAACTAGTTCTGTCAGAATATCTTGACTACTTTTATCATGCAGCTATATGGTTTAAGTACGTGATAGCTGCAAAGATACATGATGGATCCTATAACATATAAAAAGAGGTCTGAGCTCCAGCTATAAAAAGACCTTTTAGTATATAGCTGCGCAACACACCTGATCAAAATTCAGTGTAAACCTTGAAGTAAGTGTCAGTCTAAACTCAGCTTTCCTCCTACTTTGCTTTGTTCTCCTTGCCTGCAGTCCCTGTGCCCAAAGTTGAAAGTTGAGGGTTGTGGCCAGCTGAGCTGCTGCAAGCTCCCAGAAACCGAGCGCTATCTCAGCTGAGAGCTCAATGGGGGCTGGCAGGCATGGAAAGCTGATGCCTGCTAGGAAGAGATTAAGATTAATGCACGTTACAACACCTCAATTTGTTCATGTGTTTACTCCTACGTCTCCTGAAGTGTTTCCTCAGGCGTACCTAGCACCTTCATTCCTTGGTTATTTCACAATGCAGTTTAGGGCACTGTACACGTTGTAGGATCTGAGCAAGTATTTGTAACAATATTTTACCTGTGCATAGTAAAAGTCAGTCTTCTCAAAGAAGATTATAAGTTTGTCTACTTCTCTTTTCATGAAATCAACGAGTATGGCTAGCTACTTTTTGTAGATAGCTTTTTCCCCCCTCCTACAATTAGATTTCATCTATCCATTGCAAGAATATCTTGTTCCTAATGGCTGTCAAAATATTCAAATGTAAGCTTTAAAACAAACAAACAAAAAAACCCAAACTCACATAACAGCACCTATAGTAATTTGTATCCTACTTTCATAGACCTGTGAACTGTAATAGCAGGTCTCCAGTACTTTGGCGAATATTTACAGAAATAAATGGAGGTTTTTGTCTCTCTAGCTTAGGACCTCTTAAAGGGTGGGTGGTCAGCATTTCTAATAGCCCAAACCCATTTAAAGATGTTTCATGATGCGTAAAAATCACAAGTGAGTTGAATTTTCTAACCTTCATGTAAGTAATTCCAAAATTGCATCCCTAGCCAAAGCAGAAAGGCCATTGTGGGTTTCAAGCCCTACAAACTAAAAAGAAATGCTTTATCTTTAAAACATTCTTTTATAGTGTTTGGGCCTCTATATTTTTTTAATCTCTTACCAAACTTTATTAGAAACTTTTTCAAATAAAAATACTAGAAGTAGATTAAGCTGTGTTAAACCTTTTAAGCTGCTATGATGTGTAACAGTGATGATGTTAAAAAAAACAAAACCAGCTGGTTTAATGTTACCTTATTTATGATGTTCAACATACTTGATGTGAACGCGTTCAATATCTTATGCATGACCATTTTTTGCTTTTTTCCCAGTGCAGGGGAAAGATCTTGTAAGATCTGATTACCAAGTGTGATTGAGATGTGCTATCAAAATGAAGAACAAATAAATAAAGTGAAATATATCTGTGATTTTTTTTTTTCCCTAGGACCACTGATTTTATTTTCTGATGCACAACATTTCCAGTTTGAGTTTTCACATAGCAGAGGACAGTGAAACAGAATGGGAGACCTCAGCATTTCTGAAGAAATGCTGAACCAAAGCCAAAGTGGTTGTTTTCAAGGCAGGAAACCTTTCCTGTGTGTCTGTGGGCTGCGAAGGTGACCTCCTCTTACTTCATTTCTGCCAAATGATTAATGGTGACCACATCTGCTGGTGTTGAATAGTGGACAATACCTGCACTAGTGCTATTCTTTTCTTTCAAAATAGACAGCAGAGCTCCTGTTCTCCATTCTGATCTATAAACGCATTTTTTTATATGTTTATAGATTATGTATACGTTTGAAATCTGTTTTAGCCAGTGGAAGTCCTAGTTCCATTTTCATTCCCATTTGCCTTCCTTTCACATTCTTTCTTTCTGAACTGTTAGCAATTTTCTTCCCCTGCTCTCTCATTCATTAATGGTCATAGCAGCATTACTTTTGAAATACCCTAATGTGGGAGCTGTTTGCCATTTTGTCCAGCAGGGTCCTGCGACTTTCACAGAATATAAAGCTTTCCTCCTGCTGAAAAAAGTGCTGGGGAAAAAAGCTTCAAAGGACTTACAGGCCTCTTTTTAGGTCGGCAGGAGTCGTACTCCTGCTTGCATTGAATTGAATACATTAAAAACAGGCTGGCCTCATAAAACATTTTTTCCCAGTTATGTTTTCTTAGATGTAGTAAAAAGTCTGACGGCGCAGGGCTCGGCAAGGCCGGGGCAGTGCCTCCCAGGGCTGGGTGCAGCCGTGCGCATCATCCTGTGCTGGGTGCCGCTGCGGGAGGATGCAGAGCCAGCACCCGCTGAAGGACTCGCTGCCATGGGTGCTGAGCCGCCACCTGCGGACTGACAAAGTGTCTGGCACAAAATCCTCAACAGCACCTTCGAATGGCAGTAGATGAGTACGTGAGGCATCTTAATTCAAGTGTTAATCTGCCATAGATACAGCACACTTTTTTTGCAGAACTGCGGTGCTGTTGAGTACAAGACATCCACGTGGGGCTGGCTGACACATCAAAACCCACGGGAGAGACAAGCTCGGAAGCTGAGCCTGGTGCCAAGTGCATCTCTGATTGCACTGGATGCCTCGATGGTGCTGGACCTGTATTTCCCCGTTCCCATTGCAGGACCGTTTCCCACCTCCTACCCCCATTTGTGGGACGGGAGCAGCAGCGGGTGCACGGTGGGGCTGTGACCCAGGTGTCCATCCACCCCATGGCCAGCCAGCCCACACAACTCTGTGCCTCTGCATCCAGAAATCCCACCCCTCACCTGCATCCCTCCTGGCTGGGTGCCGCTCCTCGCCTCCCACTTAGAAAACTCTTTGGAGCTGGGCCACGTTTTGTTTTGTTCATTCCCCAGGGGAGGCACACATTTTCTCCTTGCTTTTAATTCCATTTTTTCTGGCACTAATCCAATGGCATTTATTTCTTTTATAAATGTTGTTTGAATAGTTGGCAGCATATCATTATTATAAGACTAAGTTTTACCCCTAATGTAAATTTAATAATTTTCAACAATGATCTTCTACAGCATTTTAAAATGTTTATCAACTGTTCAACAGGAAGACAGGCAAAAGAAAACAAAGAAGAAGCCCTGCAATGGCTCCTTTAAAACTGTTTTTACAGAAACTATATTTTAAATAACTCTTTCTGACTTTATATAAGCAAAAGAACACTATTTCCATCACAACCACTTTTTCTTTTCTGAAGCAGAATCTCTGCTAACCACAGCACTTCCCATCATAAGACAGTCTAGGGATATAGGAGAGGCAGAGTTTGCTAAAGGAGAAAATATATTTTATATTAAGAGATTTAAAACAGCAATAACAATTGGTGTTACAGAAACCTACCTCTCCTGCAAACACTGTACCAACATCAAGACAGGTGCAATACACTCAGTGCCATAGAAATGTGTGATTCCGAGTATGGTGGAGGAATAAAGAAAGGGAATTTTTACTGTTAGCCTAGTAATTTCATTACAATCGAATTTTAGTCTGAGCTTTTTAATTAAAATATAATAATTCACACTATAGCCAGCAGAGGGAGCATTTAAAACAAAGACTGATTTGAACAGGTCCAGCACGTTTCTAAAAACACACTATAAAACCGAAAGCGTTATTGCACCAAAACATTTGTGGCAACCCAACCCCTGACTTGTGAATTCACGTATGGGCAAGGCATAAAACTCAGGCTAATGGGAGATTACTCAGATTTCTTGCAAAAAAAACCCAACCCAAACCTGTCAGAACTCGGCATGAATCACTTTCAGTCCTTGGCATGTTATAAGGATTTTTTTTCAGGCTATCTAGCTGCTATTAGTTCAGATTTTGCAAACCAGTTGGGGCGTGTGCGGTTATTTGGGTCTCGCTGTAGGCACCTGTGTATGTTTCTAGTCTGCAGATCCCAAAGGGTGCGGGAGTGCACGGGGAGGGGGGGAAGTCCAAAAAATCTATGGAGAGCTGTGCGTGCCCCTGGAAGTGGTTGCATTTCAACCCCCAAGGGTAATACCTGGGGAAGTGGAGCTATTTCTGCCCTTGTGCCAGGGCATTTCTGCTCCTTTAATGGTGCATAAGGCAACTCATTGTGAGAAAAAGGTGATTTTTACGGGCCTTGCGCTCCCTGCTCCTGATGCTGGGAGGAGGAGAGGGCCTTTCCGAAAGCCCCACTGGGAAAGCAGCCCTGATGCTCTGGTCTGGGGCCCACAGGAGCCAGTTTTACTTGGCACAGTCAGCAGTTGAGGTTTAGCTTATTTTAGCAATCAGATGAGTTACCTTTGATGTTTTTCACCATCCAGCCACATGCACACACTCCACACTGCATTAGCTGCCATCGCATCATCTGCTCCAGTGCCTTCATCCCTGCAATGCAAACATGCTGAGGGGTTATGAAACACTGCAAAGTAAGAACGGCTCGGCAAAGCAGCAGCATACATCTAGTATGACTGTATCTACTTCTGAGGGGTTTTCCCCCCCCCAAAAAAATCCTATGCTGAAAAGCGTGCAAAGGCAGGAGTCAGCAACGCCGTCTCACCTCCTTGCTGGAGAGGCTGGGTGCAAGGTCTCAGGGGCCGTGCCTCGCATTAGGGCTCCAAAAACTTCTGCGTTTCCTTTCGCATTCCCACTTTGCATCGCCATTGCCTCTGCAAAAGTGCAACAGAGCTTAACAGACTTCCAAAATACCATACTATTACACCTCAAATCCCGCTTTTGATAGTCTGTGTGGATGTCCGAGGGAGGGAAGATGCTATTTGTTATTTTACAGTCACTGCAACGCGCTGGAGGCACAGCCTAAGCCTGCCTTTGAGCACAAAGAGCCAGCTTCTTAGTTCAAGTCCTGCATGATCTGCTCGGATTCCAGGCAACTAATCAGAAAGCACATCGTGGATTTGTATTTACTGTTAAACCCAGAGAGGTCAGCGTACAGACAGGGCGTCTTGTATATAAGGACTGTCTTTGGACACAGACGTAGACTTCGCTGGGTGTTGTCCAACTCCACAGCAGAATCATGAAAATCAAAGCTACAAATGTGAAAATGGCCTATGGAATTGTATGGCTCACCACGAGTGATACGGTGAAGCTGGTGAAACAGAAGCTTAGAGCCTGAGCCAACGTATATTTTTAAGCACACTCTAAGAAACTACTTATTATAAATTATATTTGTGTATACACATATATATGTTTCAATAGTACAAATCTAGAACCACTTCCTTACGGACTATAGACTGACTCTAGGTTTATAATGGTCCTTTCAGTCAGACTAAAATGATGCTATTGGCATCAAGGTGGGCTTAGGCCTTCTATTTTGATGAGTGTCATCATCTTTATTTCTTGGGCTGGTGATCTTCCCACCTGACTGAGTTTTCAAGGGAATGTCTTGAGTTTAAGATCTAAAAACGTCTGCTAACCTGTCGCCTGGAGGCAGATGCATATGCTTACTTATATCAACCACCCATCCCATCTCTTTGGGCCTTTACATCAAAATGTAAATCCCAATCTTAACTTACTTTTCAGTGTCACTTTGAAATGCAACTTTATCCTGAGTAGAGTTTATTCTTACCATGGCACCTCTCCTGTGCCTCCCCAGAACAGTATCTCCTGAGCTGTGAAAAGTCGTTTACTGTTTGCATATTAACCCAGTAGAGCCAACACAGCTGGGTGCTCTTCCTCCTAAAACTTCCTCAACAGACTTGTTTACTAACCTGTAATCAGTTAAGGGCAGCAGGGTTAACTCAGCACCTCTTTGGTGACAGGAGTCACCAAACTTTACTTGCAGGCATCCAAGCAACTCAGCTTGACCCAATCTCAGTTCCCAGAGCTGGAGTTGGGAGCAAAACCTTCTTTCTTTCAACTTCCAAATCAATCATTAAAAGCTAATATGTGCCAGGATCCATAATGCAATTTTGCAGTCACTTATTTTCCAGATGAAAAACAAGTTAAAGCAGAAGGTACTTTTCCTGTCAATACCTCATCCTTTCCCTAAGTAACGTCTCAGGAGCCAGGGGATCTTTACTGCGTGGGAAGAAAGAGGGCGTCTGTGGGGCAGGGGAGAGGAAAGTTGGAAAAGCAACAACAGTTTAGCGCAGGCTAAACTGTCATGCCTCCACTAGCCCTAGCAGGAGCAGCTCTTCCATGGGCAGAGCCAGCCCTCCGTGGGACTGGGGCAGCTGTTGACTCCCAGGTAGGGCTGTGGGGAATTCCACCGCTTGTGTCACTTCTCTCCTGAACAGCACCTGGGCACGCGCCAGCTCTTCGTAAATGGCGAGGCAAAACAATGAGGGCGTTTACTCATTTGGGCTTGCAGGAAGAGATTGTGAATTTAATCAAAACAGCTAGTTTGCAGCCTGGGGAGCCCCTCTTCGGCTCCCGAATGGAGCTGGAGCAGCCAAAGGCTGAGATTCATGACTAGCCTGGCGCTCAGCTGCATGCGTTTCACTTAAACTGTACGATTTCTATAGCCTGCCTGCGCAAGGCACTGCACAACTCACCAGTTCACCAGAGTGTCAGCAGTGTTTATTCAGGTAAGGGTTTTACCACGTAAACACACCATCATGAGCTGGCACTTGCACTAACTGAGCAGGTTTGCTATTTTCTTCCTTGACAATGTTCCTACCGCACCCAAGCTGCTGCAGGCTTGGGAGCATGGAGATTCCTCTGAAAATATTATACTCCTCACAACAGCTGAGGACACTCAGCTATTTATTAAGGAAGAAATTAGATGACTGACATATTGGCATTTTAGGACCTTATCTACAGTCTGCTGCAGCCAACAGAGAGAGACCGATGCTATCCATAAAGATCTGTGAGCACCCAGTGTCTCTTGAGCTCTGTCGCAGTGAAGTTGGAATAGGGATACAACTCAGATTATGAAACTTTTGCCCACGTATTTAGAGTTGCTTCATCTAACGTGCTGGTGAAAGAGCCCCCAACACCAGAGCAAGGAGAGCAGTAACTGGAACAAACAAACAGAGCGTAAATGGGATTTTACTATACTCTTTTGAATAGGCAAACTGCCACACAGGTGGGTAAGGTCAAAACTTTCAGACTTGGTGCTTTCTGCAAGATCAATAAATCAATCAACAGCCAAGGAAAGAAGAACACGGGACTGCTGTCTCTTATCTGCTCCACCCCACCACTCGGATTTTTTCCCCTTCCCTGAAATGTGTGAAAAGCAATGAGCCAGTGTGGTTTTGGTAAAGAGTGCTTCAAATACTAAACGAGCCTGCTGCTCATAACTAATAAGGAAGGAGGTTAGCCAAAACGCCCTGCCAGTTTTCTGGCTCAGCCTGAGCTGCCATGCCCTTCTGGAGCCGCCGTAAACGAGAGGTCAGCACCACTCTTACAAAGCCATTAAAAAGAACTCTTGGGAAATGTTAGGAAGTAGTGCAAATCAGGATTGTTCTCCTCCTTAGCAAAACCTTGCTAGAGGTATCCAGATTTCACCAGCCAAAACCAAATCCCTTACAATTAAGGAGAAGAGTGCTTTTACGTGCTTTGAAGTATCCTACGTACCTGAAGTTTCGTTTGCCCTGAGCAGAGAAAGTTTCATTTATGTTTTCTCTCTGATCCGTCTTAAGCAATAATCAGTAAGTGAAATGAGTCCAGCTGGGCAAAGTTGCCTGGGTTTATACACTCTTTTACAACCCTTATCAGGACTAACAAGAAGGGGTAAAATGTTGCAATCAAACAACCCACAGTCAGAGATACCACCACTCCTGACACTACCATTCTTGAAAACACTGTTCTCCCACTTTATGCTCTAATCTCAACTTTTTATTATCGTCAGGATTTAATGTGTCAGGTATTTAACAGGTTTGCATGCAGCACAGCATGCAGGGCTGGAAATACAGGCCCTGGCTAATGAAAAAGTCACCTTTTCCCAACCTGCTCTGTTTTAACTGCAGAGATGCCAGCCTATCTGTCTTTCATCACCTACCTGGAGATGCAGATACGTAACCACAGAGCTTGACTTCTCCAGATTCATCTTTCTTTCTTATCCTTTTATTTCTCCTGCATGTACCTGTTCATGCTTTAGACATTTGTTTTCTGTGGAAACACTTTCTTGGTGGCAGCCACAGGTAGAGAGGTTTAAACTGAGGGTGACAGGGATTTCTGCGAGGTCTTTGCAATGAAGAGGCAGCAAGTCTCTCTTGCAATGGTGTGTTTCTATCAGAGGTTAAGAGATGTACTTTTAAAGTGTTTTGTGAGCAATTCATATGACTTTAATATATATTCTCACCATAAAGGAGGACACAAAGCTCCGTGGTTTTAGAGGCGCTAGCATTAGGCATTCTTGGATTCTCAGACTCACTGATAAGGCAAGTAACCTGAGTTTGCACGGTTAATACCATTTCAGGCTTTTTTATCTTCTTTTTTTCCCAAAATATTTTCACAGGGAAATAACCACAGGAATTTGAGTACTGTGTTCAGCAGCAGTGCATTTCCTGGCTTTCCAACTTACTGTAACTACACCCTGTGTAAGAATTTTGCTTTTTCTCTGATCATTTATTTTAATTCAGGAATGAAGAGTGAGGGACATTTGCGCTCCCCTTACCTAAGTTTGCTCCTCGGAGGATATCACCAGCGTGGCTCACAAGCCCATGCTCCCTGCTGAGGTGTGGAGGTGTGTGGTAGGAAGGATCTGCCCAGATCACCATCACCTGAGCTTCCTCTCGGTACTTTTCATCACAGTTGAAGACAACTTTGTTTATGCACAATAATTTCCATGGTGCACCAAGCCAAACGCTTGTTTATCAAAAACCATTATCTAGTAACATTATCTAGGTGTCCACAAACATTTTGAAGCTTGAATAATATTTGCTCAATTTAAGTTCAAGTTCAGACCATACTCACCAAGAAAAGTCAGGTGAGGTTTTCCAGTATGGTGACATCTTCCTTTTCTTTCCTTATGCAATTAGGCATGCAACTTGCTCATTCCAATTAATGTAGTCTTTTGAGAAAAATAAAATCCATATATGAAATCTAATAGCACAGGTAGATCTGCAGGGATTAACAATATGAAGGAGAACATTGTCAAGCATATAATGATATTTTGTGGCATGTTTGCTACAGCTAATGCTTTTAATTGCATTTTCCAGTTTAATTCTAGTAGCCAAAGGCTCAATGCACAAGGCAAATAAAAGATAGGATAATTGGCATGCCCAAGTGCCTCTTTTCAACATAAATCAGGCAGACAGCAAATATGAGTTGAGCAAGGAGATCACTGTTTTGCAGTTTAATTCACTCGAGATTTTGCCAAAATTAATTTTACACTGCAGGATGGAAAAACAGGCCTGGGAAATGCACTGAAAATGTCAGGAGGAATTGGAGTCACACTATCCCCCTTCCACATTAACATTTCACACAAGTGTGAGAAAGCTTGTAAGGAGACTGATCAGGGAGGAATAGGATCAGATAGATTCATCTTGCTGGGTGCACTTCTCCATTCCCTATGTTTGTCTGAAGATGCATTACTAAAAGATTCCTCTGTGATTACAGGTGTAATTAGTAAAAGGCTTTTCAAACAGAATGACCTTCCTACAAACCCGACAGCAGCAACAGATTTTACTATCTGTGCCCAGCTGTTCTTTTTAAGACATCAGCCCTGCAAGTACATGCAGAGGTGAACTATCACACGATTTCAATTGGCACTACACAGCAGTTCGTATGTACACAAGGAGCTGCAAGGTAACGATTTTGACTGTAAGCCCTCTAGAGCTAACATTATCTTTATGGGCTTAGACAAATACACTACCACAGCTTTGTTTTTAAGTCCATCAGAGTTGCAAGGTGAAATAAGCAAAAGATAAGGACTTTTCCTTGAGTTTTAAGCCCAGGTGGGTTTTCTGCTGTTTGATCTAGAAGTCCAGCCAGCGCAAATAACTTCAAAACTGCTAACAGTCATTAAGCATAGTCATTCGCTCATCCGTCTGAGTACTATGCACTTTTCCTTTGAAGATAGAATAAATAGGTATTCCTACTTATTGACACTGCAGAGCTTACACAGCTTCTTTGGAGAAAGCCTGATTCTCCAGAGCTTTGCATGGCAGCAGCTGAAACACAGCTGGCCAAATTCCCTGCTAGTCTCATCTGAAATATTTCTATTAACTTTGAGAGAGTTTCACCCCTTTATGCCAGCAGACAGTCGACTCTACTGCATGTGCATTATGTTCTGAGTTCCAAAAATTTGGCAGCTATTCACCAGGGGTTTTTTAAGCATTTTTATTTACTATAATGAAAACATGTCTGTATTTGGCTTCTCCACAGGTTATTTGGCCATCTAACCTTACAAAACACTACAGTGATGCTGTTGATCACAACCAGTTTTGGAAGGCCACGCTGTGTTGAGTACAGTATTTCCAGGCTGTAAGCCATAAAGCAAGCCTGTTCCTGCTGCAGTTCATGTGGCTTTTGCTATGAACTGGAATGAGGGCAGGACCACATCCAACGCATGGTCCCAAAGACACTCGCACATATTTCAAACCGACAAATCATCAGCTGTAAAAACAAAACATTTGGGGAAACTCCAGTCGGGGAGCAAGCTGCCAAAAAAAATTATTCTCTGTGTACGTGGAGTTGTTTTTAATTCCCGTTTTGCTCTGTGGCCTGGCCGAGGGCAAGGACAGGTGAGTGCTAGTTCGAGGGAAACAGTGGGAGCAAGCAGCTGAGTGACAGGATAGTCCCTTTTCAGCACCAACAAGCCATTAGTTGGACTTTGCTTTAGTGTAAGGTTGCACCCTAACATTGCAGCGCTTGTTCCAATAGATCCCTCATTGTATTACTGAAGACCAGCTCCTGAAGGGCGTGACATTTCTTGCTGGCTTGACGATAATCCCATTAACTGGGTGAGTCTCCGAGCACAAACTGTGTGTCAGTTCTGCGATTTCTGCAGGGATTGCCTGTGTAGCTGGGGCTCGGCGCAATTACCACCGATGTCTCAAGTGCAGAGGTCTGTAAGCACCTTTATACACTTGTACCTTTACTTTATAATCTTCAGTTCAGATCAGTGTTACTGAGAGCACTTCTTTACAGTCAAAAAGGTGGTGTCATAAGGGATGAAAGCCAGATGTTCCATGTTTATCCAGTATCAGTGATTTCATAACACTTAATTTGCAAGTCATGACTAGATTATTTCAGCTGCCAATGGCACAGCCCAAGCATCGAGCTGTGTTCCCTCCGCTCGGTGCACTCACAACTCTGAACTAAGTTGCAGGAATGTTAAATTACCATCACTAGGAAGAAATGCTTCAGAAATACATATTTTGCCTTTTGAAAACTGGATTTCACAAATAGATAACACATACCTTAAAAATGCTCCTTGGGGCACAAAAGGTCAGTCTCTGGAAGCATTCAGCTTTGTGCCGATGAACGAGTGGAGCGTGATGCTGACCACCGGCTGACCTTTTTGCTGATGCTGCCTGCGTCAGGATAAAGCACGGATCCTTCTGCAGCTATACAGATTTGGCAGCATTGATACTGTTAGATTAATTAATAGTGTCTTAAGCTGAACACAACCTAAGGCCTTTATATTTCCTTGAGCTAATGCTTCCTGCACCTGACGTTTCTGTGCAGAAGATACATATCTTGTCCCCCATCACCCAACACTTACACCCTGCTCACTTTGTCTTACCTTTACGAGACTGTTGCACTCCACTGTAACCGCTGAGACTCCACCAAAGAGCAGAAATTAGGTGAGAAACTTTGGAAGCCAGGTTGGACATTATGGCTTCTACCTACATAAACCTGAGAAAAAGAAAGAGGGGAACACAACAGATTTTGCAAGAACTGCAGAGACTACAGGTCAGTGTAAATACACATTAAACATACACCAAGCCTCTGCTCCAGGCTGTCAGAAACAGCAAAGTAACCTGACGGGGATTTTGGAGAGCTACATGCTTACCAAATAGTGAACTTCATTTGCTTGAAAAATATATTCTTTATGTTCAAAAACTTTGATACCAGGTGTCTTATATGCAAAACAGATAACTGGTTCAACTACAGTGGTACTCATCCAGAGTATTTAAAGCGCAATAAACAAAATTTCGCTAAATGCACCAAACCAGGATTACTGTACACTCGCAGGAATTACAGACTGTGTGCAGGTATTCAAATATATGTATATTTAGATAGTAGAGTGCATTCATTCATACACCTCGATATCTATGCAGACATGGAGATTTTAAGACTGGAGCAGCACCACGTGCAAGGATTATCTGATTAGTAGGGTTTTTAAGTAATCTGTTTCCCATGACATTCCTTCCCCGTGCACAAAAGCAGAGGTTTGTCAAGGCATCAATAATTCAGTCTTAAAAGTCAATTCTTGCAAAGTGCTCTTCAGGCATGAATTCTTCATAATCTGCCTGTGGGGGAGGTGAGATTTCTTCCACCTGATGGTCCCCTTGAAGACAGGGACACACTGCGGTGGAAAAGCTGAATAATTTGGCTAAAGTCAGAGAAGAAATCCAACAAAGAGCCCAGTGTAGCTCTCAGGAGCTCTGGGCTGGCAGGTCTCTCCCTGGACCACACATCTCCATCAGTCTGATGCAGTTTACTGTCTACAGCAACACCACCTCACAGAAATAGGTGAATAATCAAGCATCGATTAAAAAATGTATACTTGTTAAAGAGAACAAAAGTAAGTTTCCAGGCCTAAAAACTCGAATAAGAAATTCAGAGCTCAGAAAAACCCAAAAGCAAGGGAAGGGAACACCAGAAGTTTTCTCTTCAGACCTTTGGGGACCTGGCAGCCTATTGCTCCAGGGAGGATGCAGCTGTTCAGCCTTCAGCCACATCTAGCCCTGAACTCATTAGGTCAGATGGAATATTTTCTCTCTCCATGCACTCCATCACGAGCAATGACAAGAGCTGTTGGACTCTGGAGGCTCACCTCATATAACACTTTACACCTGGACTGGCTCTAAGGAGGGGAATGAACAGAACCAATAACTCACAAACTTCTTTCTCGCAGGATGCAGGCAAGCACCGGCAGCTTAAATGTCAGACTGAAGACAAAACTCCCACTCGATGTAGGCTTGCAAGTCATGCCTTCACGTAGAGCATCATTGAACCACTTTGTTCACGTACATGTCTCTGGATTTAAAACCATTGCGTGGCCATGAGGATCAGACACAGCCTAAGTCAGACAGACAGCAAACCAGGATAATGAATGAGGAATGCAATTTACCCTTCAGGCCCTTGTTTTGATTTACAAAGTGCAAATGAAGCAGAAGTTATTGCTTTTTCCTACAAATCTTGCCTCGGGAACATTTATAAAATTCTGGAGACTTCCTGTATTGCATTTTAAGAACCACAATCCAGAGTCCCTGGCAGTCAGCTGGCTGGCAATATTACCTCTCTGATTGAAGCAGAGACTTTCAAAAGAAGGAAAGAGGTCATTAAACCTATTCTGATGTGCAACAGGTTCTTTTCTGAGTAAGGCAATGATGCCTCTGTGAATTCATTGCTTCTAATAACCTTCAAAGAGATTCAGTGTTGAAGAAAACTGATTCACTTTTAACACAAAGAAACTTAAAATCCAAAGCAACTTGAGTGGTTGCACCAAATTCTCCCAGCTCTTTTCCCTTGTGGCAGATTCAGGGTTAAAATTCCCAACGGCAACAGAATCTACCAGATTCCTGCAACTGGTGTTGCTCCTGTTCTTTCTGCAATGCTGTTTGTGATGATGGGAATCGGAGACCAGCATCAGGGACGTGTTTAGCAGAGATGGAGCATTGCTAGTCTACACTGGGACTTGAATCTGGGCTCGCATCTACATTGGTCCTGTTTAAATAGGAGCCTGTTCCTACACGGCACACAGCAGAGGCAGGAGGGGAGGCACTTGTTTGGT
The DNA here is from genome assembly GCF_947461875.1 of Haliaeetus albicilla. Classification (NCBI taxonomy): domain Eukaryota; kingdom Metazoa; phylum Chordata; class Aves; order Accipitriformes; family Accipitridae; genus Haliaeetus; species Haliaeetus albicilla. Next base: position 37,742,875 of record NC_091491.1, read on the forward strand.
GGAGAGAAGGGGATTCCTCTGTGTGCTTAATCAGATGAAGCATGAAAACCCACCTGAGGAGCTGCGGCCCTGGAAATACTGGGACTTGACTCAGTTCTTTCAAAACAAGAGAGTGCCTCATCCACAGGCAGGAAGCAGTGCTTGAAAAGGGAGTTTTTACAATGTGCTCACATCTGCTTTCCTTCTTACCAAAACTTTCCTGCCTGCCAGCTTCCATCTCCTGTTGCTGTAGCCCTGCTCCAGGCCCAGACCCCAGCCCTTGCCCTGCTCTCCGTGGGTATTTGCATACCTTGGTTAACCCAGGGATGCTGAATTCTTTGTGGGAAACTTCAAAGGGCTTTACTGCATTGTCCTGCTAATGATTTGTAAGCAATCTCTGCCATCCCCATCCAGCTATTGTGCTCCCTGTTGAATAAATGCCTACATAGCCATGTCACAATGCAAGACAAGCACAAGCAAACAAACAGATTGCTACTAGAAACACCGATTTTCTCTTTATAATTCTGAGGCTAGAAACATAAGCACTTATATAATATACACATGCTTATACAATAGGCACATATGCAGTCGGGCACTTTCGGGATCTATCTGATTTGCCATACCTGTACACATTAGTTTTCAGGAATGTGTGTAATTCGTTCTCAAAGCATTTCCTTCGCTCTGAATGTGGACGTAGGTGGCAAATCTGAGATTGCTGGAGGCATGCCAGGCTGGGGAGAGCCGCTGTGCCTCTTCAGTTACATCCTCAAGCAACCCTGGAAAAAAGATTCTGAGCAAATGAAAGAGGATATGATCACAAAGAAAAGGCTATGTATGGAATATGTATAAAATATTTCTAACTTCCACCCTATGAATGTCTTGTAAAGATGAGGAAATTGCTGTTTAATAATAGGTTCCATAGGTCAGCTACAAAAAGGGCTCTCTAAACAAGCATCCACTGCTTGTGGACAGTTTATCAGTTTTAACTGATGCAAAATTAGAAACAGCACCTCTTCCTTGTGACAGAGAGGCAGTGGTGGTAAACATGTCTTAAGAAGACATGTTGAAGAAAAGGAAATACAGTTATGTACAGAGCTGAGTACTCTTTGAGTATCCACCCCCAACATCTCTAGCGTGCTCTCTCTTCTTGGGCAATCCTGATGGCAGCAACCCTGATAACCCTTCTGTCTAGATTTGTGATAGCAACTCATTGTCTTCTGCTATCCTGTAATTTAAATAAAATCTATATATCCAATCAGCAGAACAGTAGCACTAGCAAACATGATGGGCTTTACAGTAGTCTCGCTGCTCAAATTAAGACTGCAATTTCACGCCCCATTCTCCTATTTCAGTGGATAACAGTGAGTTCAAAGGTCCTGTGTTTCCTATTGTAAGAGCTAAGCTGTAGTCTCAAAAAATCTATTTAAAAATTCACATCTACCTCACAATATTCACAACTAAGCCATGAGGTGTGCTTCCCCAGCTCCACTTTCCTTCCACCTCTCTCTCTAAAATATGTTACAGGGAAGAAGGACCTGTATTTCCCTAAATAAGGCAAATGCCCTTTACAGAGCTGAGCACTGGCGAGGAGTAATGTCAGTGTAGTTTAAAGCTGGTTCAGAAGCCGTGGTGGAAGGAAGCATGTGAATGACTGACCCATCGCCCCAGCCCATCCTTTCGTTAAAGGCGAGCTCAGGCCACAGCCTTGGATGAAGGCTTCTCACGCTGCTTTGCACCACCTTGCCCCTTAAATATACCAAGAAAACTCTGTGTTACTACACCATAAATGAGACTTGGGAACTGAAGATTTCTTTCAAACCCGGTCAAAAAGGGACTGGGAGCTGTACACCGATAGTGCCATTGCGATGGTCAAACCACCATCTTGGAGAAGCTGTTGGTGATGTCTCTCAAGCTGTGTCTCTGACTGACTCCTCGCTTGGCCCTAGAAGAGACCTCCCAAAAGGCACTATGGCATGGACATACTGTCCTATTGCATTGGGGGCACCTCAAAATGTAGCTGGTTGTAGGAACAGAAAGCAGGTTCAACTGAGGCTTCCTTTAGAACTTCCTCTGCAGAGAACCACTGCTAAACATGAAACTGCTGGTAACAAATAAAATGAAAGTAAAACAAAACAAAAAAAAAATCCCTGGAGGAAATTAATATTGTGTTTCTCGTAAATAGTACTTCATGTCCAAAATGAGTGTTGTATAACAGTAAGCATTAGGCAGATCTTTTCCCACTAATCTGTTCGATGGGTGAGTTTCAGCAGCCTGAAGTTTACAACAGGGTTGACCAGAAAGCCATTCACCGAGTCTTCTTTTTTTTTTCTCAAAAGTATCAACTTAAAAGAAACCAGAGCCTGGAGATGAGCCAGATTCAACCTCTGCACTGACAAAAAGATCCTGGAGTAGCTAAGGCTGATGCTGGATGGGCAGCTGAGTCCTTCTCACGGCCAGGGAAGGGTCCTCCTCACCCTGGCATTGGCTCCCACCTCTCCTTGCACTGCCCTGGGCTTGCTGGGCTCTTCACTCAGCCAGTCCTCGTTGCTACCCCAGAAGATAACTATCTGGCTTTTTGCTGGATTAATGAGCTGTACCGGCTCTGATGAGCACCCGAGCTGATCCAAGGTAAATAGCAAGATCGTGGGTCTAGGAGCAAGAATTGAATGAGGAAGAAGCAGAGCTTTTTTTCTTTGAGAAGGGGTGAACACATCTAACATCTCACTGCATGTCTCATAAGCATCATTCATCATTTGTGCTTTGTATGTGTATATGGGTATCATATCCTGTCCAATTATCACATCCCACCCCTACCACTGACGCCAACAGCAGCTGGTTGAGAGGGAGCAGTTATTTCTGTGATGCCATATCATCATCTCCTGGTGTTTTTTCCTTCACAAAATTGCATCTGCAACATCAAGGTCCACTTTTTAAAATTAAGCCCTTGAGTCACTCTCTTTTGCATACGGCCACTCCGTTTCAGTGCTGTCTGCCACCAGAACACTCTCCGTGCTGGGAATGGCTCTCTGCTGAGGGGTATTCTGTTACGCAGTGATATTTCTTCTCTAGGTGATTAAGAACCTAATTGTCCCAAATATATTACGGGACTGTAGCCTTATAGAAGCCAAGGAAATCAAGTTCACCTGCCTCCAAAAGTCATAGAAAGGAACATGTTCTTTTTAAGCCAAGGCAAGCCCCTAGGTAATTGTTTTAATTAAGTCAGTCAGTCATGGAGGTAGTTTTACAATCTAACTGTGCTGAAGAACTATCAGAAGACTGGCTGACTGCAGTCATCAATTATTTTTTCAAGTGCCTTTAGGTGATAATTCTTCCTAGTTACACAGAAATTACTTCTGTAGTTAATTTTTCCACGTAAATATTCTGTTGCAACATTTCCAATTTTTTCTTATCCCAAAGCCCACAAATCCTTAACCAGCTTAACCAGTATATACTCACAATCCAAAATTATCCAGGAGACTAAAGAAGTGCAATATTTTACCCAGTCAGGTAGCATTGACATGCAATGTAGACTTCAAGCTGTGCTTCTCCATATCTATCTATGTATGTCCATGTATCTTTAATAAGGAGACAGACATCCTCCACAGCCTTCTCCATGGCAATCTCATGCACTGATTCTGCCAACGCAAGTTTTCAACACTCATCAGTAAAAAGTTTTGGTTTTACTGTTGCGAAACATTTTACAGGCAAGTCTGGATTCCTTTAATATCTGGGTTTATGTTTGAACCTCCAGGACATGCCTTTGCTGTGTTTCCAGTATTTCCTCCTTCACTGTAAAATCTGAAAAATTATTTTTTTCTTTTCCTTATGGTATCTAAGAATCTTTATAAACTCTAGGAGCTGGGCCTTAAAAAAGGTCAACTGTATCAATATGATCTCATCCTAAGGACATTTTTTTTTGGCAGAAAAACTGAACTGTTCCCTCCCATTCCTTTGCTGCCCTTATACAGTTTGCCATGCTTTCAGCTGTGTCCCTGCAATGGTTTGGCGCCTCTGCTGTGAAACAGCTCCCAGAACACCCAGAATCAACACAAACCTTTTAAAAAAGTGGTTTTTACCTTCTTCTGTGATCTGTCTTTGCACGGTGGTCCCACTGACAGTTATCCTGGTCAGCTGCAGCACAGCACAGGAAGGACTGGCCGGCCACTGCCGCTGCCCTGGCTGCAAAGGAAACCTTGGTAAGACAAACAAGGCTTGCCTGGCTCCTCTGCAGCCGTCGGGGCAGGGGGGATTTGCAAAGCCTCCAGACCCTACCCACCGCAGGACCCTTGCACACACCCTATGCGTTACCTCTCATAGCCTCTCCCTCCCATTGAATGACCTGGTCATCTCTCCTTTCCCCTGATTCAGAAACTGTGCCCTCACTAAGGTGAGGGCAGCATTCGAGGAGCTTGTATTTCCAGCTATAGAAAGACCCAGCAACCCTAAAAATCCACTTGGAAGCACCATCTGAAATTATAGGGATTCCTGAATCCTGTGCACTCTGGTCTGAGGAGATACCTGGGATAAAGAAGGATGAGCCTTTGATAAGACTCTAAGCACCTCTGTGAAAGCTCTTTCCTTCTAAGTGTTGACATCTTACCTTTTGTTTTCAGATGTTTTCAGGACTTTATTTGCATTACCTGAATAAACTTTCTAGTTAATAAACAACTCTGTGTGACCACAGTAGTAGTTAATCTGCTGATATTGTTGTGGTGTTCAGACAAATAAGAGCAATGACCGAATAAAGTTGAATACACAAGTTGGGAATGTTTTGCCTGCTAAGATATGAAAAAGTCTCCAGGGTCTGCTTGGTGGACTACTCCTGTATTAACTCACATCTCAGTGCTAGCTAAAAATTAATGGGAGAAAACAAGCGCTGTGCACTGCCCAGAACAGGTACTGGGTTACATATAGCAATCACTGTCGTTGTCACAGCTGTAAACCACTGATTTTTGAAAAAAATGCTATTATCTCCACTTTAAGGTTTTTTACATTAGCTATTTATTGTCAGGAATCTTTTCCAACTTCCTTCCCAAGTAAATAAGGAAATCCTGCTTTGAAGAGGCTGGGGAAGTGTTTGTTGTATGGCTTTTATTCCCAGACACTCAAGTTCTTGTTTTCCAAATTGATGTCAGCTTGAGTTTAACTTGAAAAATTTGAGTGAGGAAAAGCAAAAAACTCAGCCCTGAGAGTAAATACACTGCAGCTCAGTGAAGTACACTGCAGTTTACTTTTAGTTAAATATTGTTATAGTTATAAATGTTTTTTCAGTTAAATATTACACAACTTTGGAGTAGGAATGATGAAACTAAAACTCATATTGACCCAGGAGACAGCTTCGCTTTCTATTCTTCCTCAAGCCCTTTCTGTTTACTGAGTTTCAGTGCCATACAAGCCCAGGAAAACATCTTGCACCTGGCAAAATTTGCCATCTGTAAACACCACCAGAACAATTCAGGCTCTGTCCCTGTGGCAATCTGGCCACAGAGCTGTCTTAATACTGTCTTTCCCAGTAGCTATGGGGAACTTCTGCTCCCCACTAATATAATGACCCATTTTTCAAGACAGAAGGAAAATGCCTTTGCTGCTCGTGTCACTGAAAATGCAAACTGGCCACTGAAGATCCAGGTACACAAAAAGGTAGTTCTGTAACTCCATTCTAATGTTTGCATGACATTTACGCAATACCTTCTATAACATAAAAGCGTGTATATTTTTTATCACCACCATGACTGGCGTGTTCACCGAGTCCAATGTTTCCTTTCAGCTTTGCTTCAACTACCTGATAACCCAGCAATCTGCACAAGTAATTCAAGTTCTGCCAGTCTTGCACAGACTTCACTGCCATGTGTTTCCTGCTCACCAGCCTCTGAAGTTTCCCTCTAATGCTCTGGACAGCCTTGTCTGGCCCTGACTAACCTGGAAAGACTGAGCAGATGAGTCTTTCTAGCCACTGGCATGAAGTCTTCCAATGGGCATAAAAGAAATGGTAGAAAAGCCTTTGTGTCTTAAAATAATTAGTATCTAGACTGAAGTACGCAGCACTTCAACAGTCATCCAGGAGCCAGATCCACATGCCACAGATCAGAGCAGTCCGCAATACTTCCCGCTGTCTGTGTCGAGGCTAATGCAAACAGAGACCAGTATCTGCAGAGTCCACTTCACCTGCTATCACAATAACTCCCGAGAACAAAGCAGCCACCAAGCAGTCCCGAAACTTCCACAGCAGTAGGACACAAAGTGAACAAACCCAGAAAGTGTACACAGAACAATGGGTATCACCTTATGTGGCATGACGCTCTTGCTGTAGATGCATAGATGAGTAGATGCAAATACAAACAAACCTATTTCCCACTTTCATTCATATATCCTCATGATGGCTGTGTTGGCATAAATACAAAACCAAATCCACACATACTCAATATGGATTAAATATGTTGTAGACCAAGCCAAACCAAGCCTGCAGGAAAACAGATTCTGCTGGACAGAGCTGAGAATTTAACTTCACGCCGTGTTTTTTCAATCAATCACAAGAGACAAAACAGTTGATCCAATTAATACAATACAAATATACGGCCCAATCCATTATGCCCTTTTTCACTAGTTACAGGAAGAGGGAAGGGGCTTCACGTAGGTAAAAATCATCCCCAGCTGATTCTCCCTGTTTCCTCTGCACCCACAGCATTTAGTTGCCCGCTGGGAGAACACATCGGAGCGGGAGCCCCAGCCGCAATGCTAATAGCACAGAGGAGTGCAAATGGCAGGTTCCCTCAGCAAGGAAGCAGAAATCTCATTCAGTTCTCTACCTACAGGCTTGTTATGGATTTTAAACTGTCCCAGGAGGAAACTGTAGCCCAGACAGGTATGTGACAGATGCTTTACCACGAAGAAGCCTCTGAAAAAGTGATTTCTTTGCATACATATCTGGCACCATAAAGAGAAATGTTTGTCTTCCATTTTTGGTAGAGGTTAAAAGCACTCACCTGTGGTAAAGATAATAAAATTTCATGCTTCAAGGCTTAAGCTGATTACTTAGCAAGGCTCTGCTATGTGCCAGGGACAATTCTTCCTCTTTCTGAAATGTTGCAGAGACAGCTAGGTGTGTTACGGAGTTCCTCCTGGTTTCCCCTGGAGCTGGGGCTACAATGAACCTGTTTCAGCATTATCGCTTTGTTAATATAATATAGAGAAAGACTTAAAAGCAGCTGTAAACATCCCTTTTGCTCCCTTAGCAAGGGCCCTTAGCATCATCTAGTGCTTTGCACAAGTATGGCCATGTAATAAGGTAACAGCTGCATGGCCAGATCCAGCCTTGGGATCTGCAGCTGAAATGAGTTGCTTCTGCCTTAGTCATCGTGAGGGACATACAGGAAAGTATAGCCGTACGGCCCTTACAATGGATATATACGTTATTCTAATGACAAAATAATTTCAACTATTCCAAAATGAAATCTTTTGAAACTTTTCTTTAACCAAAATCTTTCATTCTAAGACAAACAAATTTTGAAATGTGAGACTTTCCCATGGAACTGAAATTCTGAGCTGCAGCACTACAAATAATAATAAAAACAGTGACATATAAAACATTTACATTAAAGAGCATGACAAGGAATCTCGGACCAAGGCATGCCAGTGAAACTAATCGCACTGATTCGCTGAGTAATGTCTACGTACTTTACCGGGACATGCCTGGTGACAATCGTGGCATCTGGCTCAGCCAGTGGATGTCAGAAGAGCAGGTACTGTGCACAGTACTGCAGCCCACGGCTGGAGTTTTACCAAAACTCACAGAGAAGTTCAGCATCAGGAAGGTGCTCTTTTGTTTTTAAGCCATGGCAACCTAATAAACCTGGCTGGTTGCCCAGGGCAGCATAAAGCGCAAGAGTTAAGTTTCCAGAGATGCTGCCAACAAACCCCAAATCCATGGTTAATGATCTTGTGAAGGTGTACAAATCTGGAGAATACTGCTGTCACTGCTTCTGTTCTACTCAAGAACTGGCTTTCTAAGTACAAACTTTTTGTAGAAAACTAAAGAAGTACTAATTCTCTGAAAGTTGAAGAGTGCTCATAAAGGACACTATACTGGTGGAAGTACCCCTATATAATTGACATAATGAAAAAACTTAAAATATATACAGCACATTAACAGGCAAAAGGTTAAGTATTTTGTCCACCAAAAAAGAGAGATCCAAAGTTAGATCTAGACTGCTAATGCTACAGCATTATTGGACATGAGTGTGGCATGCGTATGCACGTATATTCCCTGCTCTATTTATCAAATCTACTGCTTAGGGCATTGATAGAGAGACGTCAGGTCTGAATAAATTAATTCATAGGTGCATTTTGGACCAGCTAGACCATTGCTGTTGTTTGTGTAACACCATAGGCAAAAAGGGCATTGCGCTGATAAATAGATCCTCATTCTGATCCTATGACAGTATAAATCACGATTAACTCATGAATTTGCAATGGTTTGCCACTGACAGTAAAACATGAGGTCTGAATCTGGCGCACGGACCACGAAGGAATGAACAAACCGCAGGAGCCAAAATGTGATCTGTCCGGCACATGTACAAAAATGAGGACCGCTGTGCAAGGTTAACTCTGCGCTGGCTGGAGCAAACCATGCTTTTTGTGCCTGCTTCATCGGCAGGCTTGACAGGATGGGGCTGTTCATGACCCGTGTCCCTGAAGCAGAGCGTGGCAGTGCCCTGTGCGTGCGCTGGGAGGCTGTGGAGGTGGGCAGGGACTGTCCCTTCCCTTCGGGGAGGAGAGCAGACACAGCAATCTCTTACTGTGCTCTTACAGCCAAATAAGCAGAGGCTTCGTGGTAGGAACTTACGGCTGGAGTAGCAAAGCGCAAACCAACAGCAGCATGCAGGTGTCTTCTGGTGGGAATCAGGTACCTGAGTTTGGCATTAGCTTGCGAAGGAAGACTTAAGGGGTCGTAGCATCTTTGGTGACAAAAAGCTCAATCTGAGCCATGCTCCCAGGAGGAGGAAAACTACAGCCAGAAAGCACAGCCATGGGGCTGCTCTCCCCTCCAGAACGGTTAAATTCCCTGTCCGCAACTAGAGCACTATAAATACATGCTTTGATACCTGTGACGAAAAACACGACCTCCTCTGCTGCTCGGCAGAGAAATCAATGTCGAGAACTGCTATGTACCAGAAAGTCAACTCTGCTTTCTCTGTCTTGGAAAACGAGCACAGCCCTGCTGCGCCGGGGCTGGCGGAGAGTGACAGCAGTGGTGATAACAGCCATCTGCATCACTGGGAGAAGAATACGTATAAACATGCGTGAACCTCTGTCCTCTGAAAACATCTTCATCGCCCCCATCACTGCAATCAGTGACGAATGAGAACTAAAGGCTTTTTCAAGACACTCTTCCCTTCATTTTTACACATTTTCAAAGCCATTACAGCCTCCTACTAGTCACGCTGCTGGGGGAGAAGTGTGGCAGGTCCACTGCCAGGTGTTTCCTTGACATGCCAAGTAACACAGGCCCTGAGTCCACAGGACAGATTAAGGTTTATCTCTAATTAAACGGTTCACCGAGTAAGCTTTAATAGGATGAAAGAGCCAGGAAGAATCAGAGGTTTTGCTGGGGAGCCGTTTCAGTCTAGCCCTACGCAAACGCAGAGGACTTGGTTTTGTTTAAAGGGGTGCTGACGACATTCCTTCCCACTGGTGTCACGACCTCACAGTTTTACTGCCGTAAGATTTCAACAAAACAGTAATTTTACACTCTCAGAACAAATTATGTGAAACAAATTATTTTCAGTATAAGTTTACACTTATTAGAGACAAAAATTGTCTGTGGAAAAGTAAACATTGAAATTAGCAAAGATTTTCAAGTGTATTTGATGGTAGAAACAGTTGGAGTTTCACTCTTGTAGTATCCTTTGTCGGTGTAGAAACCCATAAACATTTTAGCATTGTGCAATGAGATTTTAAGATCTGAAAACTTCAGAAAGAAATGTGACAGGGTCGGTTTTGGAAGAGATGGATCTGACGGGGTTTTTTTTTCCTCGTTTTCCCCATTGTTCTTTTCAAAACACGCTTCATTAATTTTACCTTACAACACTGGCACTAACTAAACAAGTATTAAATCAGAGACATAAGGAATATCCATAGAGGATTTCAAATGATGAGTCAGGGGGAGATGGACCATGCCTGATGACATCTACAAGCCGAGTACATGGCTCTTGGAAAAATCTTGGTACGTTCACCCATGAAAACAGTTCTGTTATGAGCTGTAGGTTAGGGAGAAATCCACGAAAAGGCTGAAAAAACACAGAATAAAGACCAACTCCTAAACGTGAACAATAGCAAGAGTGCTCTGCAGTGCCCTGGGCTTCCTTTCACTTTTGCTTCTATTCTCTTTGAAAGTAAACACTGAAAAAAGTTTTGTTTCCTTCAAATGAGGTAGGACCTCCTTGAATATTTGGAATCAAAATCCACACACTCTCTTCAGCAGGCAGGACTTTTCCTCCAAGTTAGTTTATCACCTTTTAATTGACTCTTCACATGGCTCCCTCAGATGAAATTTCTTTCTTACAAATTTATGAACCACGATAAACAAAGTAGGAGGCAGATAATTTTTTAGTAAGATGCTTTGGTGCATGTGCTAAAATCTGTAAGAACCTCCTGTTCTGCAGCTGATGCAGAGAGCTACTTTGCACTAAGCAAATGTGAACAAGAGTCCCACTAGCCCTGCTCAGAAGGCCGGGATGATGTAAAGCAGAAGGAGCCCAAATGTCACATTTACTTTGCTCAGAAGTCATAGGAGGAGATCATGAGCTCACTTTCAAGAAAATGTTAATCCTCCCCATCTGACATATGTGTTGGAATTACACAGATCTGAACTGTTTTGGCACACAGATTGTCTGTTACAAAGAGCCAGAGAAATAAACTGCCTGTTGCTGCATTAAACAGGGATTTGGGGGTCATTTTGCTACATGATGATGGAAGAAAAAACAATTAATTTCCCTGTAAATGGTTCAGTACAATGCAGTTACCTCTTCTAAAGATCTTCTCGACAGTCAGGAGAGATGAAGAGACCTTTGTTTTAATTTTGCCCTGTAGCTGTACTGAGAACTCCCACCTAGCACTCAGGTTATGGATGTTGGGCAGGGGCCAGAATTTCTTACTGCCCCGCAGCAACGGCGTGAAAGTGAACTCACTCAAATCGCTGCACTTGGATTTGAAATCCCGATTTTCCATGGCTGCACAGTCGGCAGACCATACTGCTGCTACCTCTGCTGATTTTAAAGCATCTGCAGGTAATTACGACGTCGCTTATAATCCACAGTCCGTGTGAGATGAAGGTATCAAAACCCCAGCAAAAGTCAATGGGCACGTCCTCAATCGTTGCACGTGCCTTTGGGAGACTTCTACCTGCGCTCAACTATTCGGAGAAAAGTCTGCAAGCAGGGGGTCTTCAAGGCTTGAAAACCAACCCAAATGTGACTTCGGGTAAAGCAAGCCCAAAATGTACCTGGCGTTTACGTTCCCGTGACATTCAGCATGTCGTGACAGGGGGGAAAAGCTGTGTGGAGAGGGTGCGACGGCAGCACTGGGCTGGTGTAACGGCACTGGTACGAGTTACTGGTACGAGTTACTGGTACGATTTAGTTACTGGTACGAGTTACTGGCCCACAGGCACTTTGCAGCGATGCACCAGCTCTACCGGAGAAGCCACAGAGAAGGCTATCACAGCCTGGAGCCAGGCGGGCCTCGCTGTCCTCTTAACCAGAACCTCCATCTCTTAAAATAAAATCCTACTTCCACCATTCCCTAGCGGAGCTCGCTCGGCAAGGCTGCTCAGAAATGCTCTGCAACGTGACGGCAGAGCCATGACACCCCCCCCCCACACACACACAACCCCTCTTCCCGCCATTTCGGACCCTCACCCCGCCGCCTCAGCGGCAGCCGCCCGCCTCAGCGGACCGGGCCGCCGTGAGGGAGGGACGGGGGGCGGGAGAGTCCCGCCCGCTCCGCCGGCCGCCGCGGAGGCGGGCAGCCGGGGCGGGGTGTGGAGCGGGCGGGCTGCCCGGGGCCGTACGACCAGCGGCGGGTGAACTCCCCCCTCACTCCCCCTCCCCGCCTCTCAGCAGCCCCCGGCCCCGGGCCGCTCCTCCCTGCCCCCAGAGGGAAAAGGCTTTTCCGAGCGAGGAAGCGCAAGCGCCTGCCTGGGGCCAGCCCTGCCCGGCCATGATGCTGCCCGCGGCCGGTCCCAGCCCCGGACAGACCTGCGGGGCCGTGCTCGTCGCCGCCGTCCTCCTGCAGTCCATCTGCGTGGCCGTCACCTTCCTCTACTTCACCAACGAGCTCAAACAGGTTGGTGGGGGAAGGCAGCGGGGCCGGGGGGCCGGGCACGGACGGACCCCGCTTTCTCCCTTCCTCTCCCGTCTTTTTTTTTTTTTGGCCGAGAGAAGGAAGGACGGGCGGCGGGTGCGGAAGGGAGCGCAGGTTCGCGATGCGAGCGGGGCTGCGGGCAACCGTGGAAGGGTTTGCTGAGCTCTGCAGACAAAGGGCTTCGCTCTGGGGGGGCCTGCTCCTTGGTCCAGGCTTTCCTCGGGCCGCGGGGGAGGCAGGCAGGGGACGGAGTTCGAGGCGAGAACGCTTCAAAAGTTTCTCCCCTTTCCCTTAAAGTTACGCGGTGTTGCAGAGAAGTAGCAACTGTGCTTTTCGTTAGAGCGCCCAGCTCGCTACCTCATCACACGGCCGTGCCCCGTCGGCACCGCAGGGGCGGCAGGAGCGCTCGGAGGAGCTGGAGCCGCAGCTGCCTCTGCCAGCTGGGCAGCCGAACGGACAGCGGGGGAGAAACACTGGGGAGAGCGGAGGTGCCTTTTAAATGCCTCCTCTAGGAGAAGACATAGTTTTAAGGCAGTGAGTAATCCCAAAGGAACTTCACCCAGACGGCAAACACCGCTGAATTCCTCAGAGCGACTTGTAAAACCCCCGTCGTGTAGTCTAGATGCTTTGGTCTCCTTGCAGCCACCCTTCGAGCCTGCTAGCTCCTGCTTAACTCTTTCCTCCTCCTCCAAAAGATCATTTGCATTCCAAGAACATTACATTGAGTTGATAGTTCCATGAGCCTTTGTGTGTGCGGTCCTGCTTTTCACTGACCCTTCTAGTGCTCAGGGTTTCCCCGAGCGTCTTGCCCAAAATTTACTACACTGCTCCAAGTTGTACCGCTACATTGGTCTCCCTGGCACAAAAGTAAACCTAACCACAGGTAAGTGCACTATAGTTATACGACTTCAGGAAGTATTGCATAAATGTAAAAATGTTATGTTACCCGTGCGTTTATTCCACACCAGATTTAATAGGTGGAGTCTTCTGAGATGCCAAAGTCCTCTGTGAAGCAAATGTTAAAGGGTATTACAGTATTCTATAATACAAGCCAATGCGCCTATTTTGGAAATGTATAAAACAGGTTTTCCTGCTCACTTTGTAGCTGTGGCTGTCCCATATTTGGTGACATGGGGGAGTCACAGAGATGTGCTGATTTTATGAAATCAGGTTACATAATACTGATAATGAAGAAAAATACATAAATGCATTCTCGTCTCTTCATGCATATGGTTCAGAGTTCTTTGCTAACAAGCTTGCCAATCTAAGTAATTAGTAACCACACTTATCTTTCCCTTCCTTTTATTCAAACATGTACACCTGGGACACAACCACATCTAGTGATACTTACCCAAAATACAACTTACTCTTTCTGAAGAGTAACAAGCCTGCCTTTGGTGTGAAAAGCTAAATCTAGCCACACTGAAGTTCTGCTGGGCTACAAAGGAGGGTTGCTGGCTCTGGAGGGGGTACCTTAAGCACATATTCTTGCATGTGCCATCTGGTGCGCAATAAACAAGGAAAAAGCTTATCTAGAAACACAATCTGCTACCCCCACATCCACATGGTGCATGTGGAATAAATCTCAAAAGATAAACTGCGATTTTTGTCTGCGCAGCTTTCTTCCCTTTGTTGTTCACAATATCTGCATTCCTACACCTCCACCAAATTACTATGGCTGCACAAACTGCAGATATTTTTATCTTTACAAAAAAAATGTCTAAGTAGCAGGTTTTTTTCTCTACAGCTGTAGTAGTCTGGGGAGGACTATGAGCATGACCATTTGTTTAACAGTTTTGCTATGGAAGGAAGTGCTGAGACACGAGCACAATAAAGTTCATTATGCTTCAGGATACAGGGCTGCAAGGAAAATATCCTCAGACTTCCTTCTGTTTTGAAAACATAGTCAATGCACTCCTAGAATAGGAGAGAAGCTTTACAAGATAGCGTTCCTGCAGGACTTGTGTTCTCAAAGACCTCAGTGCTACAGATAACCTCACTGGAGTAAGTCTTCACCACCCTGATGCCTTGCTTTCCCTACCCATAGAACAGAAATACCAGTCCTTCAGTCCCATACGGTGGTGGTGCAAGGTTGCATTCCCCGAAGATTTCAAAATCCATGCAAAATACTGTTCCAATGCCAGGCTAGTAAAGTCGTTTGGGGGAAAAGTGTGCAGGTAAGGAGAAGGCAGAAGCGCAGGAGTGTTTGCTTCCAGATTGGAGGGCAAAGCTCAGAGGTAAACTGTAGCAGAGCTGTCAAGAGAATAAACAGTAAGGTCTCAACTGCTTTTTTTTTTTTTTTTTAAACTCATCAAATTGCTTTGTTATAGAAGCTAGTATAGTTAAATCTGTCAAAGCCCTGAGTTTTAAGTGCAGTTTTACCTTAATAAGCACACAATTTTAACCACTTCAAGTGAGTTCTTGAAACAAGAAACCTGATTTAAGAATATCACTGTACTCCTCAGCAAAGACAGAGAAACCTTCACCAGCACTCGTAGGGGTGGCCCCATTTTACTCAGATGCCTCCAGAATACAAAATCATTTCAAGTAATAGATGAAGCACAATGGAGTCTGCTGCTGCAAACTGAAGGTGCTGTTCAACACGGTAGGACTTGCAGGGTAGTACGGGGAATTCTCATCCTCCTGGAATCTCTTCCTAAATGCCTTTGTTTTCTAACAGGCAAGAAAAGCTGTGCTGAGGAGGAGGTGACTCCATTTGTTGCTTTCAATACCCCAGTCTCAAGGACAGCTGAAACTGGTACTTGCAGAATAAATGGATCTGTTTAGCAAACCAAACCATACTTCTTTAACATAAGAAGAGTGCAATTTAAGTGTTAACAACCAGAAGTCCATCTGAATGCTTTGCATGTTTAGTGCCGACTGCTCTTTCTTCCAAGTTCTGTAGTACTTTGCTGGCACCCCGAGCCTTACCAGTCTTTACAGCTAATGCAGCAGCAAAGGAGTTGAAAGCCACCAGGAGCTGATCTCTGCTCGCATTTGCTGGAGACAGCACACACAGGTTACGGGCTCGTACATTAAACAACAGCGCCAGCTGGAGTTGTCTCTGTCCCTTATCCTGCAGGGCTTGGGAAGAGCTCTCCGCTACCAGAGAAACTCCCAGGCACATTCCCTTGGAGCCGACAGGAGTTTTGCCACTCTCATCAAACTCATTTCTTTCTTTTTATCGGAAGAAAACGTCCTTCCTCTGTCACTAGAGGGTATAGACATAGGCCCATGTCACAAGCATTCCGCATTATAATTTTATCTGGACCCAAATGTCACTTCTGTTGTCTGGACTTTGTTCCGAACTATTAAGTCAAATACTGTTACAGAGAGACCGCGGACTGGATATGGGGAGGGTATGGTATGGATATGTATCAGTGAAAGCCTGGGTTGTAAGTGGCACTGGCTGAATGCAAAATACTTTTAAGGTCTGATATTTGATTTCATCCTCAATAATTTGTGAAGAAAAATCCCTTGTGCAAAAGAAATGTTTTTAATGCAGAACTAGAGAAACTAAAGAATTCACTACACTAGTGATTTGGGTATTGAATTTTCACAAAGCTTATTTAGTTGAGTGCTGGATACCAAATTTGTGTCTGTGGAGATAATGTAAGTATATTTTTGTGTATTAGGTATGCCATCATAGTTAAATAAATATGTAAAATCAGGATGAATTATTTCTGCTATCTGTGTAGTCATAACGTGCACCATACTAGCAAATGCTTTAAAGGAAAGACAGCGTGTTCCTAAGCATAGTGAATTTAGTGACATACCACAGCTGAACATCTGCGAGCTCATCACAGGTGAAAAATTGTGGCTTTCCCTTCTGCTGCAGCTCCAGGACACATACTCCAAGAGCGGCATTGCTTGTCTCACCGGGGAGGAAATCGGAAATTTCATCCAAAACTTGGATCTAATTGAAAGCGAAGACAGAGTGGCTGATCCCTGCTGGCAAGTAAAGTGGCACCTGGGAAAGTTAATTAAAAAGGTATTTGGGAACCGACACGCTGGAACAGTGTGCTTGGTTCTATTACAATTCAAAGAATCCTAATAGCAGAATAAAGGGAGGCTCTTGGATGGTTTTATTGCAAAGCAATAGTCAAGCCACAGCTTCAGCTGCAGAGCGCTTGCACTAAAGCCAAAAAAAAACCATGACAGTGGTTTCACTGCAATCAGGAAATAATAAAGCAAAGACAATCAGTTTTTACTAAGCGAATTTCAGTGATAGGTTGGCTTGTCTGAAATACCTCAGGGCAGAAGTGTTTGACTGGAGCTTGTTTTCTACCTGACCGTAGAGATCGTAGTGCTAGCAGAGGTGTCAGTCCCTCTCTGGAAATACAGGGAGACTGGCATGAGAAAATGAGATGAAATGTAACATGGGGAAAGGGAGAAAGGTGCCTGAGGAATGGTCTAGTCATGAGCTGCGTAATGTATTAGGGGAGGAAAGAGCGAGCGAGAGAACACGGCATCAGGCACAGCACCTTCCCAGCTGGCCATTCAGAGAACACCATCTCCTGCATGACTTACACACAATACATATAATTTTTGGCTACAGAGAAGAAAATAAGCCTGGCTGAAAAATCAGAAAGGCTAAAATCTTATGGAATGGTTTTCAAAATCCCATCTCCGGCACATTAAAAAGCTCATCTGTAAGAATTCACTTCTGGATAAAACTTACCTGGCAAATCTTGCAGCCCAGAACAGATCCTCTGTTTGTATTCAGAGATCGCGGCTCATGCAGTGGAAGTTCTGCCAGTGAAGTCCCCAAGCTTCTGCATAAAGAAAACAATGTTTTATTTGGTGGACAGTTAAACATCTGATATACCCACTAGCTCCCTGATTGCTTAAAAAAAGATAGCCTGGGTGCTAGAAATAATAAATGATGATGATGATGTTAATAACAACAACAACAACAATAATAATAATAGATAAATAGAAATGTGGCATGGCAGAACCCATCAGTAAGTGGCCATACAGGGCCCATGTTAGTCACCCAGGTAAATAATCTCAAGCCATCAGCATGTTTGCTGCAGCTGCACCACCATCAGTAACCAAACTAGTTCATTGCAGCAGAGAGCAAACAGTTATAAAGAAGGGGAATGCACAAAGCAAGATATGCTGGCTTAAGAGCTTAGATAGGTAGATATGTAGAAGTATAAAAATAAAGGAAATTTGATTTCTCAGAGCTAAGATCTCACAGAAGTGCACACTGCCAAGCATTCTGCAAATGGAAGTTGATGCTTGTACACTGTATCTCTTCTGATTTGAGAAAAGCATGAGGGTCAAGTTTTCCAATAGGGTTAAAGCCCAAATGGCTGAGCTTTCTTGAAAATCTTTTGCCACGTATTTCATTACATAAAAGATGTGAACATAGGAATATTTGATTACAACAAATTAATAGGCTTTTTATTTGCTTGTTGATCAAATCCAGAATACCCTTTATTCATGAGTTTGAGAAAGGAGTATCTCTTTCCTGCACCTATCAGTTTCTGCTGACAAACTAATTCGTTTTCTCTGTGTTTGTTGGCAGATGATGTCAAGAAGCTACGAGGAAAACATATCTGCAGTCAACGGTATTATAATAATTTTATTATCTGTGGCAAAAAGGAGCTCCTGGTGGCACCTGATGTGTAGTCACTCAGTTTTTTAAAAGTGCAGAAAAAACTGACTGAGATCTCGTACCGGCAGCAAGTCATCGAAAAATGATTACTTATTACAGAAGGCAAATTTTTGGGAGCCAGAAATATGGTCAAGTGTTTAGAGCAAGGTGACCAAAGTGGATGCAGAGGACTCAGCTTCTAGACCGCGGTCCCACAGTGTTACGGGGACATTTAAACAGTCTGCCGTCCCGGGAAAGAGCAGTGCTGAACTACTGTAAGCAATAGATCAGTTAAGGAAGAGCTCTGCTGTAGCTCATACAGCTCTAAACATGTTGAGCGAAAGCATTACAACCTCCAAGTGGAAATTCGGAGTAAATGTTATGAATACTTAACCATAAAAGAGACGATCACGAATGTGAAAATCTGGTACTATGGGTTATTTTAAGTTGTCTAGTGCTAATTTTGGGGTGGGGGAAGGAGAAAAAGGAGAACAAAGAGGCATATAAAGACATTTCAAGGAGAGCAAGAGCAAAAGAGAAATTTGAGCCTCACTAGCCACTAAATAGCATTCAGTCTATGACTTAGTCAATTAAAAAAAATGATATACACATTCCTTAAAATCAGATCAAATGGGACGGATGTACTTACCAGGTGGCAGATGTGCTTTCTTACCTCCTTGCTTCTAACTTGAGGTTCCATTTCTGTCTTTCCTTAGTTGAAAGAACCCTGACGCTGTCGCACACTGACGGGCAGCAACCGCGCAGTCCCATCAACAAGATCGCGGCGCATCTGACGGGCAACAGCAATAGGAAGAATTCCCTGTCCCCACGCAGTAAGGAAAAACCTTTAAAAACAGTTAAAGATCACAGAAATGACTCTCTCATTGCTAGCTTCGTGCTTACATACGCTTTTTAATACATTGAGTTAATAGTAAGAAACAAATTATTAAAAAGTCTCCTTGTCCCAGACAGTGTTTTTTTCAGCTAATTCTCGCAGAACAGGGAGAAAGCCTGTGCCCTCTGGGTACCTCCCTGACTTTTCTTCTGGAACCTTCATTAGGGGGAAAATAATAAATAACCTTCTTCCTAACGTTAAGTTTACCTCTTTTCTTTCCTTTAATTTCCTTCTGTTGGTTCTGTGAGTCCCAGCTGCTATGGTGACAGACCTATTAGAAATGCGAGACAGAGGCAGGAGAGGCTTGACGTTCAGGCCATATTAATGAAAGGCTTGGTAGAGTTTCTACAGCTTTGGAGGGTATCAGACACAAATGGCTATTTTAACTTTGTTACTAAGTAACACTACGATGATTTTTCTCTTATTTGAGAGCAGAAAAATTTAAAATGAAGGTAGTTCACATGAATTGTCACGTAGAACTAATCAACTCACTCCTGGACCTTCGCATTGTTTTGGGAATGGACCCAATAGCCTCTGGGAAGAACAGGTTTCCTTACTTCGTTGTTAAGAACCAGGCTCCCCAACTAGCAGGCACCTGGCTTCACTACCGGGCTTTTAATTTAACATTTTCTCTCCTTTTTTCTCAAGTAGATTCCACGCCCAGAAGAGGGAAAGGACAAAAAATAAACAACTGGGAATCATCAAGGAAAGGCCACTCTTTCCTGTACAACGTGGAGCTGAGAAATGGCGAGTTAGTCATACCCCAAACGGGCTTTTATTACATCTACTCACAAACTTATTTTCGTTTCCGCGAAAACGAGAACGAGGATTCAGGTTTGTTGGCGCAAATCAGGAACCCCAAACAGCTTGTCCAATATGTTTACAAACTGACTAATTACCCAGAGCCCATTTTGCTCATGAAAAGCGCAAGAACAAGCTGCTGGTCTAAAAAGGCAGAATACGGACTTTATTCCATCTACCAAGGTGGTGTGTTTCAGCTGAAAAGAGAGGACAGGATTTTTGTGTCTGTCAGTAATGGTGACATAGTTGACATGGACAAAGAAGCAAGTTTTTTTGGGGCTTTTATGATCGGTTAAAAGATGAAAATCACGCTCCAAAGGAGCCAGTTTTCCTAGTCAGGACCAGCTTAAAATTCTATAAAATAGGGGATAATAAGCAAACACTGTAACAATACCGACAATACCAGACTCCCCTTTCTCAGCTCACTCAGCACAAGGTCCGACCATGCCGAATACTCTCCCCCCAGGCCAGGAGGGAGCCGCAGCAGCTGGCTTCAGCTGCGGATGGTGGTGCTTTGTGCAGGCACGGCCACCACGGCTCACTGCCCAGCCAGGCTGGGGACGTGCGAAGATTTCTTCCACCACAGATGATACCTTCGGCCAAAAACCCAGGAAGGTAAGCGTTCGCCACCACCTGTGCAGAGATGCTTCACGCCAGCTCAGCCGTGGCGGGCGGGATGGAGGATGCTCTGTGTCCGGTTACTCGAGGCTGGGACTGGACATCAAATTTTATTCGTGGTCTCCATTGGGACCCTGTCTTGAATATCTCAGCTCCTGTAAGGAGCCTTTGCAAGTACTGCTTCCCGGATGCTCGTGGAATTACTCTAGAAGTTTTTGTTTGAACCTGAGTTTTACAAAAGTTGAAAGGCCGTCAGAAACTCAAAACTGCACGTCTTCATCTCATCTAACAAAGCACTTAAGCACCTAATTAATTTTAAGCACACGAACAGTCTGACTAAATCAGGGTATTTACATGCTTGAAATTAAATAGGTGCTTAAGCATTTTTCAGGATCACGGCTTGAGTAAACACATTAGTCTGTCTTAATCAGGATATTGTAGATAAAAACAGCTGCTGAAATGGCACAGAAGAGGTTTTGAAATCAATCAGTATTTTTATCAGCACATTATGATAGTGCCTATTTACTTAATTGCTGGGCTGCAAAGATTTCACCAGGCTTCCAATAGGTTCAGTAATGTAGTTGCTGTTACACTTCTTGACAGCAAGTACTTGATCCAGGAAAAAAGGTGTTTTTCTGTAGATACCAAATTCTATTAGACATTTGCCACAAATTAAGCATGACATGGCTCTTCCATGTTTATTTGTACTGGCCTGTATTTGGTAGGATGTAATGCAGAATAACACACCCCAATGACTAATATTTTAAGGAAAACAGACACAACTATCCATACTTAAACAAGAGCTGCAGACTTAGGTAATAGTGTTTTGGTTTTGTTTTTAGGAATGGGTGGAAAATTTTCATAATTTTTTTTAAACTATAATTTTTGAAAAAACTGACCACTATTTTTTTTTAACTCTATGAGTAGGACTATTTGTTATTTAGAAAAAAAAAAAGGGGACAAAAAAATTTGCCAGTGTAAGCTCTGTGGGCTAAATCCACAGCAAAAGTCAGGTAGCATAAATCAGCACATCGCAGCATTGTCAGTGGAGCGATACCAGTTTGCACCATGAATGCATTTTGCCCAGGCTCAGAGAAAACAGTGGGGAAAAGAAGGTGAAAGTGAAAAAAAAATTGGAGGGAAAGGCAGGCAGTTGTTTTGCAAATGTTACTTTACGTCAACAGAACGATGCCAGGAGAAAGTCTGGTTGTCTATTTTTTTAATACACTAAGGTTGCCGTGGGAACCCTCGCATTCACCTCCACATTCTGCTAATTAAATCACTGTACAGCCGTTGCATATGGGCCTCCTGAGTAAACATGCATCGGTCATCGTACTACTTTGTAAGGAAATGAATAGACACAAGCCCCTGTGTTTCTTTTGTCATTCAGAAAAGCAGGTACGATGGTTCACTTAAATACCTGTGTTTGAGCAGCAAGAGAAGAATTTCAGGAATACCCTCCTTTTGATAGATTAGGGCAAAGAAATACACTGCCATAAGCCTAAAACGAGGAATTTTAACTTTTGCCTGCTGTTTTAACATAGCATCACACATGCTGTTTTCAGTGGTAAGCAACCATGTGAAATTCTTCATCGTTTACTGGAACACTTTGGTTTGTCTCATTCTCAAATCGTACGTTTCAACAGAGAACAGAAAATATTTCTACAGTGTTCTTTCTGATTTCAGTATTTAATTCAGAAATTTTCTGCCTGCCAGAAAAGCCTAGAGAGAACAAAGCCATTCCCTACATATCTGGATGCCTGCTATATTGGAGAAATTACTTTGTAGGTTCTCCTTTCAAATGGACTGGGCTTTTCGATCTCTGTGCAGGACTGACCCATGTTATCAGGTTTGAGGTTGTTTTTAGCAATTTATTATATTGAAAAGTTGGCTTTGTTTTTTTTGAAATGTTATTTTAGGAGCTTATTTGAAACGAAATTTATTTGAACTGTGAAAACGTATTTCGGTTTTACTGGTGGCAGCTTAGTCGGAAACCCTCCCTATGGCTAAGAAGTGATTTGTGTAACGGAGGAGTCGTGGCTGCTAGAAAGGACTGGAAGGAAACCGCAGGGACTCCACAAACTTGTAGCTGATCCTAAGACAAACTGTCTATCAGTCACACACAGATTTTTTTTGTTTTCTCCATGTTCTCTCCTCAATTCTCAATATATAACACCATGCTGGCTGTCACTTAGGGAATGCTCCCTGGCATTATCTTCCTTTTTTTATCTAAATGTACATATTCTTGGTCTCTGCGTGCAGAGCCTATCACAACAAGGATCACACCAAATAATCGTATTTTATTTTTGAATAATCCAAAGGCATGCTTGCCAGATATTATCTTGGGGAGAGATGATCGAGCAATATCAGACAGGACACATTTGAAGATGAATAGAAAGATATAGCAACTTCTGTTTGTACATTTGCACCCTGAATCATACTTTTCATCTCACTTTACGTTGAATGGCAAATGTAGCAAATTTTTATTTGTGGGTGTAGGTTGTGGTAACATGTAATTATTGTAATTTTTTACTACATGCATTTTATATAAAACATTTTTAGTAAATAATTATTTAGTCTTGCAGTGATTGTTGGTGTCATCCTATGGCTTCCATAACAACAACCCGGTCTGAAGTAGTATCTCTGACATTGGTTGGTATCAGTTATAATCCGTTAAATGCCACAAACAGTTGCAATGCACAGGACATCATACATAACGCAAGCTATTTAGCAGTGCCATATCGTGTAATGCCATATAAGTGGCTTCCAGACTCCAGTTGGTGAACAAACAGCATCTGGAAGCAGTACGCTGAAGGAAACACTGAAAATGATCTCATGACCAGAGACTACAAAACCCCGAGCACTTCCCTTGGGGTCCTTCTCATGTTTCTGGGCTTTGGCAATTACTTAAGCACTGGGAAATCTAGTATGGAACCATCTAATTCTCATCCATGACCGAACTACAGCAGAAAATATATTGAATTCAGCGGGACAAGGACCATTTACACAGACACTGTAAAGCAGCAGTAAACTGGAGATCCCCTAATGTTGCAAACAAATGCAATCCCTGCTCCAAAAGCAAACATGGGATATCGTTTGGTCTGTTCCCGCCACTTCTAAAATTTGCCCCGACCAAAAAAGGGTACGAAACCCAAGCGAACCCTGGAAACTCGACACGAAGGCACCGTCGAACCTGACCCCCAGCCCTGAGATGGGAGGGGGGGCTGGTTTGGTCCTGCCCGTGCAGAGAAGGGCTACGGCTGGAGCAGCAGCGAGCTGCCGCAGCGTGGAAACCAGTTGCTCCTGGGGCACAAACCCCCAGGAACATTGCCCCCACCTTAGCCACTCCCAAGGGCTATTTCACCTCCGCGTGTCTCCTTTCGACATCACCTTTCTCTCGGCAGTTCCCAATATTATCTTGGTCTCACCGTACTGGGCTCTGGCAGACCCCCGCATCGCCGTTTTACGCGCCGCGCAGCTACGTGATTAACAAAAGGATGCTTGCCTCCCTAACGGACTCATAATCTAAATACATTTAGCCGGGTGTTTAGTGTCAGGGTTTATTTGAAATAGATGGGCTCGCCTCAAGCCTCAGTAATGGGATGCTTAGGTCCGCGCGTGCGGCTCTCCCCATCCACACCGAGACCCGCTGGAACCAGTATGTCATTGCCGGGGAGGAGCAGCCCCAAACTGCAGGGATGCCCAGACGTTTTTATAAAGAAATTATTCCTTTCATAGAGGCTGCTTTTATTTCGGCACAGGGTTCTCACTTTTCTGGTGTTTCCATGGGAAAGAGGACATGCCAGCTAACTGGCTTTTATTGTACCTTTCATCACCTCATGGAAACGGACTTCTATTTTTTGCTTCCCTTTGGCTTTATAAATATAATTACTATTGTTTGTATTGCAGCAGTATTCACTGCCCAGGCAGGATCAGGGATGCATTTGCTGTACTCCATGCAAACAGTTAAAAAGCCTGATTCAGACACCAGGATTGTGAGATTCATAATTGTAGTTTTCAGGTTACATCTAAATATTAGGGTCTAAGAAAAGACTGAATGTCATGATCAATATAGCATAAATAAGCACACCGAGACAAGATCTCATTCATCCCTCCAAGGCACTTTGTGCCACTCAGTAGCAGAAATGGAAGATAAATTAGGATATCAGTGGCTCTGATCCAATTTTCACAGGTTGGGATTTTTTTCATGTAGAGTTGCATGGAAGCTTATAGAAATTTTCATCAGAATCATCCCAAATTTGGTTCTCCGTAACTCCTCTGTATTAACAAACTGCAACTGCATACTATGCATGTCGCATGTTAAAAATCATTAAGCTTTCCTCTGATTACCAGGGTACCACAGTGAACTGCCTGATGACTGCATCACTGCTGCTTCGTTGTACCACGCCTTTTCCCGAGACATTCATAATCTGAACCTATATAGACATTTCCATTAGTTTCTTCTGAAAGTTTTAGAGGCGACATCGAGTTGGGACACTGGGTTGTGACAGAAATGCTGTCGAACTGCTCGCGGTCAGTGAGACGGGGCTGCAGCTTATGGCAGACGCCTGTCGGTTTAAGCAGCTTCCCATTTTTATGGGCTGTTCTACCAGAGTTAATATAAAGCACACTCCGTGTCTTTGATGCGCATAATACATTCGCACTGAACACATCACGTATACAGCACTCGCAGCATTAGCAAACCTTAGGGAATCCAAAGTTGTTCAAACAGCCTTTCAGAAAGCAGCAATTTAAACACAATGGAATCCAAGGCACAAACTCCTCCTCAAGATACTTCCAATTTGGTCTGATGATTGTGAATTCTTCAGCTCATACTATTCTTGGTTTGTATTGAGTCATAGGTGTTTAGCCCATATAACTACTGGGTGAAGACAAAGTGGATTAACTGCAGATTTGCTGGTGAATTGCGCCAGGTTATCACTCCCCATTTAACACAAGATAGAAGGATCGACAAGAAAGTATGACCAGGAATAATTAACTATGCAATCCCATCCTGCATGTTCTGGCACTAACAGAACTCAAATCATAATGAGTATTAATAAATCCATGTAAGTCAGGTGAGCGTTTCCATCGAAAGCCAGGACAGCTTGGAGTCAAAACCTGCAGATCTTCTTTAGAGAGAATGTCCAATGATATTAAAAAAAATACAGGATACATCTACTACTCTTATGCTAGAAATTGTTTAATAAACAAACACTATGTACTTTTAACCCCCAGTAAACATACCTGTGACTGACGAGCCACGCATGTTCTCTCTCCACGTGGTGAACAAGTCTAACGAAGAGGGACGTTAATGCCCAGCGTGCGACCTCGCGGCACGATGAGCTGAAGCACGGCGAAAAGCTAACTCTAAACCAGATGCCTCTGGATTAGTGGTGGTAGAGCACAGCTTTGCTGATTAATACACTAGCACTATTTTGAAGTCTTGCTTGCAGATGTTTACTGCCATATAAACAACTGTAAAGTCATTTGAGCACATTCTGGGGTTTAGGTTATTAAGTTGGATTACTGCTATTTCATCAGCACTACTCACTGATGATAGTTGCTAAACCGTAACCTTTGAAAGCATACACCAAATGCTACTTTCTGTTCTTAAAATACATTTATAATAAAAGTCAAAACACGTTCTGCTTCTAGACATAATAAAAAACCCTGCATTTTCTTTTCTGGGAATTGTTGGAGGTGCATCATTTTTACCTAAGAGATCTCTCCTTGCAAGTCTGTTTTCCAGTTTCTTCATCTCTCCGTGATAAAGCCATAATCATTCTATAATCAAAGCCTTCAGATATTTCCATGACAACAAACAATGATATAAACAAGAATTAAAACTTTAGTGAATGAGAAGAAAATGGAAAGCATGGAACATTGGAGAGAGATTTCAAAACTCCATAAATAGAAACTCTCGTCTACCTTACCTCCAGTGCTCAACACAGCTTTAAAGCTACTGAAAAGAAGCACCAGTATTTTAAGAGTTCCATGAGAGGTAAACGTCCATTATAATGTGTTTTTCTAAAAATATTTTTTTTAATATCTGTTTTGTTCATACGTCCAGTTAGCGGATAAAACTGTGAATAAAAAGTACTTAACTTCTGCCTCTTTCTCTCCGTTTCTCTCATCCTAATAACATCGGTGACTTTAATCTTTTCTGCAGTTGTTAAGGCAACAAAAAAGTACTGTTCTTGCAGTTAAGGGCTAGTAGATAACTTCTGCAGCCTAAAGCCACCTTCTCTCACAACTCTTACATCTTCTTTCACCACTGTCCTTCAGAATGTGCAAAGCAGAGGCAGGAATTCGCTATCGTGCAAAGTTTGTGGGATGTCAGTTCTTTATATCCCATTGAAATTTGGCCTGCGATTGCCAAAGAAATCAGAAAGAATCAGAAAACTGGAGCTGCTTTTCTTCTCTCTCAGCTGACATCTTTTCTGGCCCTGACCCCATGAAGGAAAAGCAGCCAGAGAAGCCCTTGACTCATGATACCCTTTAAACGAAGGGGATCGATGTTGCTGGATTCAAAGCACAACTGCCATTTCTGATCCAAGGGGCTCATCACTCGACGCATCAAACTCCCAATGAATTAAGTGTCAATTTGTTGCTTTACAAGCTCAAGTTGTCCGGAGTATATAAATCTGGTGCTACCTCACTTTTGGCTACTTGATTTTGCTGCACACACCTCAGTTCAAGTATTATTTCAATAAGTTTGGGGGTTTTTTTCTTTTCTGGAAAAAAGAAAAGAAAGCTTTTCTCTCCCTGAGGAGAGGGAAAGGACCATTTTTTTTTTACAAGATACAGCTCAGCAAAACCTGGAAGAATTTCATGAGAATGAGGGATCCTCTCTACACAGAAAAGTCACATTTATAGCTTCAGGCCATTTCCTCAGCCAAATATCAACATCCTTCAGCTAATGCCGCTGTTCTGAGAGTTTATCAGGGGGAAAAAAAAAAGAGTGAAATAACTCTTTATAATAATACAAAGTATTTGGCAGCCTAAATACAGAGGCAGTTACCAGCTCCTCCATAATATAATGCAACTTCATGTGAATTAGATGGGACACGAAATTCTAACATGAAATAACTGTACATTGGTGGCATGCAGCCTGTGATTTTTCTTCAGAAACATGAAAAACAATTATATAGGCAGCTGGATAAACAAAGTGAGAAGCACGTTAGGCTCTTCCTTCTTTTCAGCTGCAATTAATGTATAGCCATCCCCCATAAAATTTAGCAACTGCTGAGTAACTTGCTACAAAACTGTCTCACGGTTCAAGAGCAGCAATGATGAATACTGCTTCCAATGAAACTGCAAAAATGTATCATCCAAACAGGATAGGGACTCGGCACTAAGGCTGATGCTTGCATTATTAAAGTAAATTACAGAAAACAGGCAGATTCAGAGACACGGGCAGAGTAACACAGAGGTGCGTCACACCACGCTTGTGCTCCATCCTCAAATAAAGCTCTGCAGCCACCAAATAGCAAAGCTCCCGACGGCATATGCATGTACGTGAGTGCGCCCTGGAAAACCAGGCCAAACTGTTTCTCGGCTGAATCGAGCTAGATGCCGACGTGGATTCAGAGCACCGGTTGGCACCTGAGAGATGGGGTACAAGGGAAGGGGTGCAGCCCCTCTGGATAGAAAAACAGGAATGAGAAAAGATTGTGCTGTAGCACGCTCCGACGCTTTGCAGGGACTTTTGACTTGCTTTGTGGGAGAGGAGGAGATAGGTACCTTTTACAGGTGCGCTGGGGGTCACTTCACCTTCCCCGATCCCACCTTGCACTGCTTCCATCTTATTTCTTCGGGGGTACCCCGTTATCCTTCGGCAGCAGGTAGGAGTCCGCAGCTGGGGAAACCCACCGTGGGAACGTACGGGTGTGCAAAGGGCAGAGCGGCGGACGGCAGAAACGTGCTGAACTGAAATTTAATTGTAGGGAAATCGCACGGCAGGTGGTGATGACTGCGGCTTCGCTCAACCGGAGCCTGCCAACATCCAAGGGCAGAGGAGAGAGGAATCGCAGCCCACCCCGGAGCTCCGCATCCCCAGGACTGTCCCCCCCCGGGGGGGGGACCGCGCACCCCCAGCCACCCCCGCTTCCACAGGCAGAGGGGAAAGCACCCTCCGACACCCCGCAAAAGGGAGGGGAAAGCACCCTCCGACACCCCGCAAAAGGGAGTTAAAAGCACAACCACCCCTGCCACCCACAACTGGGGACCGCACCTGCCCAGCGCACCCCCAACCCCCCCCCCCCCCCCGCAAAAAAAAAACCCGACCCGTCCCCAATCCCGCACCGAGAGCCGGCAGGGAAAAGTTTAAAACCTCCTCGCCGCTACGACTTTTTTTTTCCGCAGCCGCCTTCGTTCTTCCGCGCCCGCGGAACCAGCGCGCCCACGTCTCCTCTGACGCGCGGGCGAGCGCCAGCCCTCCCCGGGGCCGGGGGGGGCGGTCGGTAAAGGGGAGGTGGAAGGGGGGGACAGACACACCACAAACACACGGCAGAGACCGGAGAGGGGCGGAGCGGGGCCGCCGTGCCCTGCCCGCCTCCCGCACCTGGCCGAGCAGCGCGGCGGAGGGGCGCGGAGGGGCGCGGAGGGGCGCGGAGGGGATGCGCAGCCCGCGGGCGGGGAAGGATGCGGGAGGGGAGCGCGGGTGGGCGCGGAGCCGAGAACGGGACGGGGACCGAGGGGCCGCTGCGGCTTTTCCCCGCGGCCGTGCTCACCGGCATCACCGTCGCCTGCGTCCTCCTCTTCGTCGTGGGGATCGTCGGCAACCTCCTGACCGTGGTGGTGGTGTCGAGGTTTCGGGACATGAGGACCACCACCAACTTCTACCTGTCCAGCATGGCCTTCTCCGACCTGCTCATCTTCCTCTGCATGCCCCTGGACCTCTTTCGCCTCTGGCAGTACCGGCCCTGGAACTTCGGGGACCTCCTCTGCAAGCTCTTCCAGTTCGTCAGCGAGAGCTGCACCTACTCCACCATCCTCAACATCACCGCCCTCAGCGTGGAGCGGTACGTCGCCATCTGCTTCCCCCTCCGAGCTAAAGTCATCATCACCAAGGGGAAGGTCAAGCTGGTCATCCTCTTCCTCTGGGCCGTCTCCTTCATCAGCGCCGGACCCATCTTCGTCTTGGTGGGGGTCGAGCACGAGAACGGCACGAACCCCCTGAGCACCAACGAGTGCCGAGCCACGGAGTACGCCGTCCGCTCGGGGCTCCTCACCATCATGGTCTGGACCTCCAGCGTCTTCTTCTTCCTGCCCGTGTTTTGCCTGACCGTGCTGTACAGCCTCATCGGGAGGAAGCTCTGGAGGAGAAAGAGAAAGAACATCGGTCCAAACGCTCTTATCAGGGATAAGAACAACAAGCAAACCGTGAAAATGTTAGGTACGGCTCTTCTTGCTCGTTTTTTCCAAAGGATGTGTGTGCTTGCGTGGGTGTTTGTGCGTGAGAAAGACCGAAAGAGCTCGGGTAGTTCACTAGAGTTCCTTCCGAAGGGAAGCATTTACCGAAAACGATTCATACGAAGGGCTACACCACCAGGTATTCCTAGAATAACTCCCCTCCTTCCTCGGGTTTATTTCTAATTGTTTTGAGCTCAGGTAAACAAGTGTTAATAACAATCACCGACAAGGACGAAAACTATGGTTACAATTAGCTAGTGCCCTGGAGATTTTCGAACGTTTTTGCTCTTCGGTTGTGGGTGCCGGTCTTATTTACAGAAGGATAGTTTATTTGAGTTTTAAACAAAACTGAACTCCTCTCAAACCACAAAGTTGAGCTGCAGACTAAGCAAGCAGCATATGATGTGCACTTGGCTTCATGTGAAAAGAGCATCAAGGTTTTAGCAAATTGGGGTGATTTACTAGCATGGCCGTGTAAGCTTATGAAAATTAATCTGCATTTTTATATTAGCAAAACACCAGGATGTGCTGAACAGGGAGCATCGTGTCTCCTTTGAGGTCTGCGATCCTGTAAATTCTCACTGCCTTTAAGAAAACAGGATCAAGATGACAGATGCTGTCATTCCTAACTCTGTATATTTACATCGCTGAATCGTTTAAACAACAGCTATTGTTGGCACTCAGAAACACATATTTTAACATACTAAGTCAGTGCACGTGGTGGGAGTTTGATACACAAACCCGAAGAGTCGGTCTGCAGTTTAGTGGCTGAAAACTGCAGAATCCTGCTGCTGCGCACTTTTAGTCAAGCAAAAAAGTCCTCCGCAGTGCAAGTCATCCCGTGGATTTCAGGGGGGACGAGATGCTTTGCATGAAGGTTTCACGGGCGGCAGCTCTGCCGTGCTCGTTTCGGCTAGGTCGAAGGGATGGGCTAATGAGCTCGACAAAGAGGTGGCAGTGTGTCCTAGGTACCCTAATTATTACATGGGAGCCTAACTGATTTTTTTGTTCATGTCCTACTTTATTACTATGCAAGGGCAGGGAGAATAATAAAACCCGCAGCGTTCTTTGTGCCCTTTCAGCTACATTTTATCATCAATAGAATTACTTCAGTCTGGTAAGCGTGACCTTGGAAGTAATTCTTCATTTACACTTCGAGAGTTTCAGGATTATGACTCTCTACTTACAATAAGTAAATTGCTGCCATATATTACTACCGTGTTTATATTTCTGTATACTTACCTGTAAATCATTTTGAAATAACTGTTTATTTCTGCCCTGAAGTATTGCCACAAACATTACGATATTTCAGACACCTTTTTTTTTTTTTTTTTTACGAGGTCTGAGAACAGCAAGACAGTGGCAAGAGCCAATATTCTTTAAATGATAACAGCCTGATATCTGATGGAAAGATGGAAACAAAGTAGTTAGTAAGGGCTCAGTACCAGCAGATGCTCAATGCAGTCTGCTCTCAGTGGTTTTAATGTTCTGCTGAAAATTTAGAAGGCACTTTGTAAGACTTTAGCAAGTCATGGAACATCAAGTAAATGGGATTAGCATCGACACTTGTTTTAAATCGTAGCGAAAGGTTATGCTTCTAGGTCCGTAATTAAACATCTAACTGTACAGCCTGACTTGTGAAGGAACTATCATACCCCATTCCTGTTGAAATCAATGTGATTCTGCATGCGTCATGATCAAACTGTCGAAAGCCTGACTAGGGATATGCATGCCCACATGTGAAAATACTGACTATGCTTAAAATTCTGTTTGTAATGACCATTATGATAATATTCAGCATATGGATTAAACTCCAGAGCACACTGGTGAGCTAGGGAAACATTATCTGAATTTTATAGGTGAAGATACTGCGGAAAAAATGGAATGGCTCAAGAAGATGCAGAGCTGGAAAACAGATACTCTGAATTTCAGCTCTGTGCTTCAGGGTCCACCATAAGTCTTGTATAAGTATCCGTTTAAACTTGAGAATGCCTGTTCTCAGTCTGACAATCATCCCTCCTAGCTCTTTGAATTTTTTATCTCCTGTGACTTAACACGAGCAAGCAGGATTGCTAACACAAGAGAACAGGTTAACTGGTAAAAAATGCTTAAGAATGTCGAAAAACCTCCCTCGAGTTTTCTGGTTTTTCTCACTCTGGTATATTAATAGATACACTCAAAGCAATATGAAAAATCATAAAGGTCAACAGCACACAGGAAATGAACAGAAAAAGTTTCCCTTTCTCTAGGATGGAAATGTTCAGAGACACACACATTCCTATTACTCTGCATATATTATATTTACATATAAATGCAACCACAGCGATAGTGTAATATTACAGATAAACTATGCAACTGTAATTATGCAGTTATATAGTCTATATTTAGTTTTACTCTACTTGGAGTAACTCACGCTCCAAAAAATGGACCACCTGGAGGGGTGCACCACTCTTCTGTTCTTACCTTGGCACATGTGCTCTGCAAGTCCACACGCTGGTGGTTTGTTTCATTTTGGGGCCTTTGCCATAAATAATTTTCCTTTGCCTTAAATAATTCTGCTTTGTCTTAAATAATTTTGCTTCCCAGTGATTACAGTCTTCATTATAAACCACAGTGCTGAGTCTATCACATTATGTATTAATTTGCTATTGTTAAACGCTGCAGATGATAGATTGCTATACTGGTTTTGTCACCATTTTGATTCTTTAATTCTCTATTTATGAAAACATAAGTGTTATAGGTCAGAAGTATGCTACATCAGATTAGTTGTGCAATACACAGGCAGCCTGTTTAGATACGATCGATGTGTATTAAGTCTTGCTAATTTATGCTCTCAGAGAATGTATGGAGGGACACAAACCTGAAAACTTACGGGAGGCATTTTCACACTTTGTGATTAACTTGTTAAAGAAATAGAAATTTAATCACCCATATTTTAATACTCACACTTAACACAATTTCTTCTGCTGTTTTTATTTTAGTTGTGGTGGTATTTGCTTTCATACTCTGCTGGTTGCCTTTTCACGTAGGACGATATTTATTTTCCAAATCCTTTGAAGCTGGATCCTTGGAGATAGCAGTGATCAGCCAGTACTGCAACCTGGTGTCCTTTGTCCTCTTCTACCTTAGCGCAGCCATCAACCCCATCCTCTACAACATCATGTCCAAGAAGTACCGAGTCGCCGCTTGCCAGCTGTTTGGACTCAAACCCCTTCCAAAGAAAAGACTCTCCAGCACAAAGCAAGAAAGTTTGCGCGTTTGGACAGAACCCAGCGTTACTACATGACACGCGATTTCCAGCGCCAGAGCATCATTTCCCGGAATTCCCAGAAAGCCATAACGAAAGAGAGAGAGGGCAAGAAATACAAATTGAAACGTTAAAGCTGTACTTTTGTCATCATCTGGATTTGCTGAAAGATGTTATGTAGGCAGTTAAAGATTTAAAAAGAAGAAAAAACCCAACTAAACTTTGAGACTATAGGAGGAGAGACACGGTCACAGAATTTGGCAACGCTCAAGTGTTATTTCTCTGCTGCTTTTGCCCCTGTGATTTTTTAGCACTGACTTTAGCAGGAGAGCTAGACTTTACCATCTTAACAGGCAAATGTAGCCCAGTTCACTTGCGAGTTCGTGTGACTTCAATAGCAGCTAATTCGAGCCGAATTTTTCCAGCGTTGACTTCAGTTTTGCTAAGAGTTTTGTTAGCATATAACCAGACCCTAGAGAAAGAAAATTGAATTGCCTTTTCGGAGTAGTGAACATAGAATTTGATACACTTTTCATATCCTGATTTTTAAATAAACTAACATTTTTCTCTGAATGAGGAAAAGTGATTTCTTAAAAAAGAAAAGGAGAAAGAAAACAGATAATTTTTAAACATGCTAAAAATAAACTACCTTCATGTCATGTCCGAGTAGAAAGGAAATGAAAAAAAATACCTTCACAGAAGGGGCTTCGAACATGACTGTACTGAAGTATTTTTTTAAAGATATATCAGCGGGACAAGGACAGTGCTGACTTCAGGACTGCAGTGATGCTATAAAAATATGGAATACAATCTCCCACCAAAGTCATATTTTTTTTTTACTAGCCACATCATCTGTACTTGTTCTGTTCAGCTTGACTGTGAACGACTTGATGTGTTTGAACTTGGAAGCTTTTTGTTGTTTTGATATTTGTAACGAGTCCGTGGCTACCTGTCCCTATGCTGCGCACCACCGTACCCCCAAAATTTGCCGAGGATGGGTCTCCTGCCTGTAAACCACTGCTTGTTTCTGTTTAAAGCACATCAGCTGGTTACCAGTACCATGTCGCCCCATAAAAACCAGTGTGCGGCTGTACTAGTTTGCTGCAGTATTCAGTTGAGAATGTTTTTTAACCAATGTGACCTGACAAAGTAATAGAAAAATCTGTATTAGAAGACACAGGCAGGCACATTCTCATACTTGATCCATAAAAATCTTAAATTCAATTGATTTTTATAACTCAAGTATGCCGTTAAAAGGCAAACCAGAAAGCTTTCCATCCTTTACGCGAGTAAGTATGTCTTACATTGCACCTACTGTCACACCAACATGTAGATTTTGTGGCCCGGCTAACAGAGCTTCGGAGCATGCATGTGCAATAGCAGCTTTATATTTATTTTATTCTAGTATTTATTACCAGCTGGTCCACAACGGATTCTCCATAATGAATTGTCTGTTCGCAAAAGTCCTACCGTCCTCAAACTCCTATTAACGCTGATGGGCCATTTTCCGCCTGTTCCACCTTCAGCTGACGGTGCTGCCCAGGCATAACTCAAAAGAGAATTTGGCCTCTTCTGTATATACCGTGTCTTTTCTGTCATCCCGGGCTTTGCTAGGGCCAGGCGGCCGAGCGCTGCTCCTCGTGGCACCCGAGCCCGTCTCGCTCCCCACGCCAAATTAAGGGACAAACGAGCGGTAGCGCTATAGGATCATCATCTCCCATTCCGTCTCTAACCTCGTCCGCCTCGTCATCCGTTTTGGTCTCTCGCTCATTGACCGACGAACAGATCTGATGGCAGACGTCACGCAACTCAGGGAAACAAGAAACTTGGGAATCTCGAAAAGATTGTAAGGATGCGAGCTCACTAATAACGCGTCTGTGTAAATGAACCGATCGCACGCCTAGCGTCATGTTCCGTGTTTCAAATCTTGGCTGTGTCTGTGGTATTAAATGTGAACAGAAAAAGAAATAAATAAAGCGATGAGACCCTTTGTAACCCTACCGGGTCAGCGGCGGTGGAGGATCTGGTACGATCGCACGCAGGCTGGAAAAGCGAGCGGCCCTCAGGTTTTCTCAGCCGCGGGAGCCAGGCAGGGACGCGGGTGCCGCAGGACGGGCATCGGGATGGGGTACGAAACGGGTACCGGTGTCACCACGGCACGCCAGACTTCGCCGGCTTGCTCCGTTCCCTGCAAGTAAAACCTGTGTCTCGGTTATGGGAAGCAATTCTGCCTGGGCAGAATGGTCCCGCAGAGGCTTTTACCTAGCGGAGAAGCTGCATCGTTGGGTTTTAATTTTTTTCTTTCCCCAAACCTGTACAACTAACTTGATTAGGCTACGGGGGTTTTGTTGGGGTTCATTTTGGCTGGTTTGTTTGGTTTTTTTTTAAACCAGAATAACTGTAACATTAAAGCCCTGTGTAGACACATTTGATCTCTGCATATAAACTAATAATTTCATTTAACCTAGCACTTCATCAGGAGAGACTGTAAATTTTAACTATACCAACAGTGTGAAACCGCCACAACTTTCTGTATAGAAGAGAATTGAAAACATTTAATCTGGGCTCACAAAAGTCAGAAAGAAGGGGACTGGCTGCTTATTGGGAAGGGAGGATGGGACTTCTTCCTTCCTCCTCACTTAAGAAATGGACTCGCTTCTGCAAATCAGTGAACATTTGCCCAAATCCAGCACAATATATGCATTTCTATTAAAGCAGAGTAGCCACCTTCCTATGATTCTTGAACAAGCAGGAAATGATTTCAGATCCAGCAGGAAACATTCAAGCATTTAATGCACGCTGCAATGCTAAAGTTGGTGGAGTCACACTTACTGGCATGCGTTGACTCCAGAAGGTGAATAGGGTCTTCTCCTTCAAACAGGTACCAATGCACAATGAACTGCTTTTATATGGGGGGGGGGGAATTAAAAAAAAAAAATCACCTGGATAACCTTCACTTTCGCATCATAAAATCAACTATGGTCAGATTCCCCCAGAAAGATACATGCATCCCCACCAGCACCGATGGATGAATCCGGCATTGCTTGCCTCAAGAGATATTGCCTAAGTTGTAAGCAAGAACTTGGAAAAAAAAGCGCAATCGAGATATCAATAGAATTTTTTACCTAAGAGCAGCTCACCAAAGACACTCCAAGGAATTTGTCTCGGTAGTAACATGGGGCAAGGTTCCTCCTGCCTTGTCTCTACCAGGTTTTACGCAGGCAGAGCAGATGCTGCAGGCAGAGCGCAGTGGCAAACAACCCGTGCTGGCAACAGAAGTGCTGGCGCTCGTTTAATTCTCTATATCTCACCTGCTGCAGCTGCTCCGTCTTCGTAGCATATGACCATCCTGGCAAGTACTTTCTAGCAGAAACAAAACATTTTTCCTGTTTCCCAGGGCATTTCTGCAGCACCTCGTGTTGCTGGCATCTTCTCCCCAAAGCCTTCCCTATCTGAAAGAGCATGGGTGTCTCCCCACCCCATTTTGGGTCCGGACATGGTTTTTGAGGTTTATTTTACATGCAGGGAAGGCAAAAGCCCTTTGCAAGCGCTGGGCTATTCGTTAAGTGTGGCAGGCAGGGCAGGTCCGCAGGAAGATTTCTTTCAGGCTGTTGAGCCATAGGCTGCATTTCTGGCAACTCTTCCCTCTAGGGACAGACTTTGTCAGTTCCGACTGAAAAAAAAAAAATGTATAGGGGCTTTATGAGTCAAAATTTTGCTGTGTTCTCACTGACCTATATGTGAGTAGCCCATACAGGAAATAACCGGAGGTTCATTTGTTAAACGGCTGTCCTGGTTTCAGCTGGGAAGCTTTTCTAACTCTACATTTTGTATCACAGCTTCACAAATAAACAGGAATGATTTGGCTGCATTTTATTTCTTGGCAACACGTTAAATTGGTGATGAAATAGGTCAAAAGCACTTTACCAGAAACCTTTATTCATTTTAGAAAAGTACCTTTGATGGAGACATGCACAGGCAGAAAATCATATCCTATTGTATTTCTTGTCAAAAATAAAATACACTGGAAAAATAGTACTTACATGTCAAACAGTGAGGTGATAGATATTCAGCAGTTACGTAAGTTTGTTTCAAATGACATTTGCATAAGCCCTATTTAAAGCAGCAGCCATTAGATACCTAAATACCGAGGAGAACCTCCTCTCCATCACGGAGCTGCTGTAGCCGGGGTGCTGCTCCTCGTCTGCTGATGGGCAGAGGCGAGGTTTGGGGAACCGGCTGCTGATGCTGACGGTCCTTTTGCAGGTTCGAAGGCAGCTGCTCTCACACCGCTGTCTGAGACCCCCCCACGCTTGCTCGCATCGATCAGCGTGTTCCTTACGGGGCTGTCAGCGGTTCCTCTGAGCCCTTCGGTCAGTGTTCCCCGATGGGCTTCCGTACAGTTTGTATTATTTGCAAAAACCCTGTGGCCTTAAGGCAGTGAATTCCACCTTGAGAAGTAAATTCAAAATTCGGTACAACGAAAAATAGTCTACCTAACTCCTCATATCCCAGTGATGCCCATGTCGTTACTTCCACGCACCCTGAACCGCCCTCCTCACCCCCCCAGGCTGAAAGCACGGTGAGTAGATTTTACCCTCACGCCTTTTAACGAACAACATTAGCCCAATTTTCTGAAAAGGGCATTAAAGCACTTGGTGTTTTAACCCGTCGCTCAAACTACGCTGTCTCAGAGCAAGGGGTGCGGATCCGTTCACCTCCCTCCGGGTTAAGCTCTTCCTTGGGCTGTGGGCTGGTGCAGGCAGCTCTGAGCATCGTTTCTGTTTCTCTGCTGTGCCGCCGGAGTGCTCAGCACAATAACCCGAGATAAGCGTAATATGGGAAATAAGTAACCTCTGGCTGACACTCCAGCCTCCGGAGAGCTCAGCTGATGGGAGCCTGAACCCGGGAAACACAGGCTCTGCTTCCAAAGCCCTGCTTCTGCATCCCTCCCATCATTAACCACCAGCGAACTTGTGCCAGTGGCCGAGGCAACACCTACACCCGCAGCGGGATTTGTACCTGCACGTGAACTCTTACACCCGTTCCTGGGCCCGCACACGTGCAGAAGCTTCCAGAAAAATCCTCCAGATGATCCAGATGGAGGTATATCCAGCAGATGCAGTTGCAGGAGTTGGCACGTCTTGGGAACACCTGGTGCGATTTACACTATTTTACACTATTTGCTGCCAGGCACGTTTAGCTGGAGTTACACCCTGCCCAGCCGTAACACAGCAGTGCCCGCAAGGAGCTGGGAGCTTGGAGGGCATTAGCGTGAAGTATCTCTTGTTCTTTGAGGCACATCCATCATCCGCGTAGGGCAGTGGTACCCACACCCCTGCCCTCCCCCAGCCATCCACCCCTGCCTCCCTACCTGATAGACCGCAGCACACGCCTTCCCAGCTCCACACAAAGACCAGGGACTCCATAGCAGCAAAATAATTTCCTCACGCAGGTGCCCTTGCCAATGGCTTTTCGCTCAGAAGCATGATTTCTGGCGAGAGACGGGTAAAACCTCCAGGGGTTTGGCTTCACGTCCCGTGTTGTCGGCCAAACTTTTGCCCAAAGCAGTTTGTTAGCTGATGGGGCCCAGCTTTGCCAGCTCTATCAGATCATGAATCACAGTTGCAGTTTCCAGAAGCCCTGGCTGCTGCTGTTTAGGGGGGAAAAAAAAAAAAAGTGAACATTAGTTCATGATTTGTCTTTTACCTCTAAATTATGATTATGCAAGTACAGTGAAAGAAGATGAAGAAAAAGACAAACTTAATCCATCTTGTATTAACGAAGGTTTAGAGGTTTCTGCAGGCACTTCTGCTTGCTGTTGAGCCTTAGTACGGTTGTCATTCCAGCACACAATACAGTACATTAGTACTGTTAAATGTAATTAATACACTCGGTGGGCATTTAACAGGCTTTCTCAGTGCTCTTCCCAGCAGAAAGGTCTCTGTTCCCCTCCAAGCCCAGCGCTTGTGTGTTACTGCCCTTCCTGATCTCAGTTGTGGACTGGCGCATGCCATGACTTTTCAAATAAGAGCAAAATTCAGAGCCTCTCATTAACCCTATTACTTGCACAAAAAAAAAAAAAAAAGTCTGTACTTCATCTCGGAGCTGCGCATGGTGATGCTGACCGCACGTTTCTCCGAGTCCTGAAAACACACTGACTTGTTTTCGCTCAGCAAGAGAAGCGTGGCTCCGCAGCAAAATTTTGGAGAGGAAATACCTCCAGACTTGTGGGGTACGCTTTGCTGCTGCAGTGTTACCTGGATCCCACCACTGACGCATTACGAAGACACTCTCACGCCGTGAGCAGGCTTGAGGAATAAACGCAACGTAGGCAGAGGACTATAAGCGTTGGGCGTTATCCCAGCAAACCGCCTGATGGGATGGGAGCAATCCCCAGTCTCTTTAGTCTTCCCTGTGGTTTTGGGCATTCATGGACAAGCACTTCTATGTCCTTCACACACGGGGTCGGCTCTGAACAGACATCAGTGGTGGGACCGCTGCCCCTCACTACAAGGGTACCAACTCCTAAAAAATAGCATCTAAAGTGAGCGCTGCCCGGTTGCCAATCTACCGCTCTCTTGTTCCGTGCGCAAATACATCTTTCTGAAAGCCTACAGGCTGCTCTTCGAGCTGCACTTGGAGATAAAACGCTTTGCAATGAAAGCATTTTATTGCTGTCCACGCTCGCTGCGTTTCCCTCACTGGGAGCAAAATGAAGGTTTGGTGACGTGTGCGAGTCCATGAAGTGAAATCACACTCAGAATTAAAGTACCCCCCGCTTGACTTCAGGGGCTGCTCTGAGGACACAGGAGATGCTCTACCAGCATTTGCCCCCATTTTGAATGCTGCTGGATCAAAAGAGAAGAGCGTTGCTCCCCTCTTCTCGTGTTCCGACTGATTTTTCACATGATTGCAGTGCTGTCTATAAGAAAAAAAAAGGCATGGAGATTTCCAGGCCTTTATTCACATTGTTCTTACCTGCACAACCGCCTTCCACAAACGACCCGGTGCTGCAAATCATCCTTCGTTAGGGCAGGCAGGGAATCTGACACCACACCCTGCAGTGAGCCCGCAGCGTGACGAGCTCTGAGGCGGAGAGATTTAAATAGCTTTAACACGCCAATATTACACAAGACAGCAAAACCTTATACTACAGATTCCCACCAAAAGTGAAGCCAATATTCATGATCACGCGTGGGTGCGTATTCTGCCCAGTCGATAGCACTTGGTATTTTTTATCCAGCAGCGACTATACCATTGATTTTCGTAAAATTCCCTGTGCTGTGCCAGGGGCACCAGCGCGGGGCTGCAAAAGGTGCAATCTTCTGAGCTAGTTTTGGTGGAACGTGTAGTTTTGAACACACTGAACTATCGCCAGTTTGTGAAGAGGGAAGCGGGTGGCCAGCACGAGGGTCTCCTCCTGCCTTGGGTCGGTGCCCCGAGGTCAAAGACAGGAGCAAGTAGCTTAAGCACTGCGATGCGGAGCAATCACCGTTTTAGAGCCACGCTTAACACCATACAAAGTCTATCCAGCAGCAGCCCGGGGAATATTTGGCCCTGCCAAGCGCAGAGACCCCCTTTTTCTCAGCCTGTCAAACCTCGACGCGCTGCAGCGGCAGCTGGGCAGGCAGCGAGCAGCATCCCACGCGGCAACGTTAACGTGTGCGGCGCTGCAGAGCCCTCCGAACCGAGGATGCTGCGACCAGTTCACGAGCGTTTTGTGGAAAGGAAGGGTGTTCGAGCTGCAAATTAATAAATGCAATATTTGCGCTGGATTAGGGTGAGTTTCTCAACTCTCTTCGCGTGTTAATCCTCACGAGGCTTCTGCATCCCCGCTGTTTGCTCCATTTTATTTGTAGAGAATAATAGCTTTCATATGACAGAAAGTGAGAGGGATGAGCTAATAAAATTACCAAGAAATGACATCCACTGAACACATTGACCCAAGCAGTTATTTATTAACCACGCTAGTAGACCTAAAAATAGTTTCGATTGCATGCAATACCATCTATGCCAGCAATTAGTACAATAAATATAACTACTCAAACCAATAACAGCACATTCACCTAAGTAACAGCAGACAGCAGGCAAATCCACTGTGTTTGAAAGCATCTTGTGAAACCTCTTTTTTTTTTATTTCGCCCAGCCAACACTCTGTGCATTGCGAGAGAGCAATTTTCAAGAGCAGAAACAGATGCAATCATTTACAACTTAGTAAATGTAGTACTGATGACATAGCCCTTTCAAGGGATCTCAGCTGTTTTTTTTCTGCTCAGCCATAAAAATATTGAAACAAAATGTCCATATCCTCCTCTCTAAACCTACCCGTGGTTTTCATTTCTGAGAAGAATAAGGAATGACATTTATATCTTCTCTCCAAGGCAGGTGAATATTAAGGACAGAGAATATAATTCTACACCATTTCAATAAATCACAATACATCATGAATTCTGCAATAATTCCATAATTCTAGAAAAAGAGTTGCATAGGAAATGTAATTTATACATCACATTACCATAATAATTTCTTTATAACTTTTCTCTAATACCTTTGGGTTCATGCAGGTGTCATTGACGCTGGGCGGGGGAATGACCTTATCTCCCTAGTCCATACATTGCTCAAACTTGGCTGAGATCTCAAAGGATCCATTTAGGCTTGGCATGAAGGGGTAAAGATTAGATTGCAGCTAGAGACTTCTTCAAAAACATGAACCGGTCTCTTTTTGTACCACTTGTATAATCCCGACCAAGCAGAAGAAGAGAACGAGGTTTTGGCGAGGGTCCGGCAGGAGCCGAGCAGTTCAGCTCCATCAGCTTCCCAGTGGTCGCTGTGGAGATGTGGGTGGGCTGTGGACTCATCCCGCCGCTTCCTACCAGTTTAACTCCCACGTGGAACACCTGCAACCTTAAACTCCAGCAAAAGGACAAAAACACAGTGGGGCCGTTGAAAAGAGCGGCGACTGAAATCACCCGTTCGAGAGGGACACTGGTCACGCTGACCCCCAGGCCCACAGGGCAGGAGTAGCTCAGGCGATGCTGTTTTATCCAGCACGCCCCAGAGGCCTCTTTGCTGGAGCTCCCAAAGTTATTTGATTTTCAGGGGTATTTTCAAGTACCTCTGCTATGCTTCAAGACAGGAGGGACAGGCGGGAGAGCCTCGGTCCCCCGACACAAAGGCTGGAGTTAAGACCTAGCTCCCTTCAAGCAAGTCCTGTTTATAATACACTGAATTTCAGCACCTCCTAAAATTCCGAGACTTGAATGAGTCCGGCAGCAAAAGGTCTGCAGGAGGTGAACAGCATGGCCTGACGCTTCCTCCAGACCCTCTTTGCTGTCTTACTTGTCCGGGGCAGCGGGTGGCTCAGATCGCGCCGCATCTCGCTTTGATGCACCGGTTTCTCACACAGAGACCCCCCCGCCTTTAAAAAGGGCTCAACTCTCCTCCACCAAACCAAACGTGCTCCGAACTTGCAACGGTGACTGAAGCCAAAAGCAAAACAAATTCCAGCCGTTCCGTTTTTGACCGGGCTCTTTGATTACTGAGAAAAGAGAGAGAATCGCTGCTGCTATAGAAACAGCAGCCACCAACCGGGTGACCACGCTCTGCTGCGGGCAGACCTGGAGACTGCTCAAACTGTGCGATGGGCCACGGTCCACGTCCAACCACCCTACAGGTGGTTTGTAAGGCCACAAAGATACCCCAAAATATGAGCCTCCGCTCTGTTTCAAAACTTTTCAAAGCAGATACCTTTCCACCACCAGGTACAAGCAGGCAAGAGATGTTGGTAAATACAATATTCCCCAAGCCTGGCTACAACTTGCTCTGTATTTCTTTGTAAAACAAAATCCATTGGAAACTTAGTGCTACTTACCCCACCTCTGCCTATTTTGGGTGTGGGCAAGGGACCCAGCACCAAACCTGCAGGTTACAACATTACAAGACACCATTCAGAGCTCAAACAGCAAATACCTAAATCCTCCTTCACTCCCGTGGGCTTTAACCATCCTCCATCCTCTCTGCAGACACTCACGGTAATACTGTAAACCAGGGACTATCGAAAACAAAACATCTCTTCAGACACCAAAGCAGTGATTACTATTCTAGAGACACAGTTAAAAGATTTTGTTAAAAAGAGATTGTTTTGGCAAGCACTGTTTAAATTAAAAAAAAAAAAAAAAAGCTGAGTAACCAAGTGAAAAAAATAATTGTTTTTCCTTAGGAAAAACCCACTCATGTTGTAAACTGCAGTAATTAAAAAAGCAAACAATGTTGTATTTATGCAGTGATTTGAAGAAAAGCTGTTTAGAAAACAAACATTAATGTGGTTGCCAAGAAACATGTACACATACTAGACCAATTCTTTATGATGAGTAATTGAATTTATTGCACATAATTAACAAATAAGTGAAAAGTTCTGATATTTCAAGGTTTAATTACAAAGACATAACAAATCTAGGTTGTTTTTTTTTTTTTACCACCCTTAACTTTTCATGCAAGCTATTTAAAAGAAGTGATTAAAACACAGGAGAAAGTTGACTTTAAGATGATTTCCGTAAGCTTTTGCTTACTGTACATCAGCCCTGCCAAGGGAAGCAAACTGCGGGGCGGCAGTCCGAGCCCGCTGCCACAGCCGATGCTGTCCGAAACCGGGCAGCCCCCGGGAGAGGACCGCGATTTCCCACGGACAAGGAGACGGGGGGGGGGGGGGCCTACAGAAACCAGCTCACCAGTTTCAAACCAGTGAGAAGGAATTTGGCATTCACCGGGACGGTGCTTTAGGTCGGAAGACCGGCAGCCTGCCGACGCACGGCACGGGTAACAGCCTGGCTGGACTTCAGCTTTCCAGGGGGTGGACCGGCAATCTGCGGTGTATTTAGCTCGGTCTAAGAAAAGATTATGCCGTAAACTGCTGAACTGCACCAGCGAACGCTTCACAAATAACGCAAAATCATTCCAAGCCAGAAACATCCCAAGTTAAATTCAGGGCTCTCGCTCCTGCTTCGGGCTGCAGCAACACCACCGACCTGCTAGAAAAGGGGCCACATGAAGACTGACCTTTTCAATTAAGAAAACTGCTGGTAGTATCAGAAAGAATTAAAACATTTATTGGGCATAAATATATTACATATACACTACAGATACAGTTAAGTCTTACATACATAGTGTAGTATTTGCAAAATCTATACATTAAAATTGATATGGCAGTTTTAATACAATGCATATGAAATAGTCTAAAATTTACAATACAAGAAAACTTATGATTTTTTTTTTTTTG
Source organism: Haliaeetus albicilla (assembly GCF_947461875.1). Classification (NCBI taxonomy): domain Eukaryota; kingdom Metazoa; phylum Chordata; class Aves; order Accipitriformes; family Accipitridae; genus Haliaeetus; species Haliaeetus albicilla. The sequence goes on from NC_091491.1 coordinate 37,787,072, forward strand.
AAGTTGAAAAGCTTGGAATGTATGTTCCCATAGTGAGGTAAAAACTTTTTTTTTTTTTTTTTTTTTTCAATTTAAAGAACTGTGCAAGGATAAGGTTCATACACATTCAGTTAGGGCACTTTTCAATCGTGACACTGAATACTGAGCTACTGTAGCCAACAAACAGGATTAGAAAACATTTCAAGTTCATAAAGAAAAAGGCAGAACAATATAAAAACCATCTCTCCTTCCTTAAGGGTTTTCAATATTTAGTGTTTCATTCTACCTTTTTGCTGTTGTTGCTGTTGACAATTTCTTTGAGAGCAGAGAGCCCCCGGGTTGGATTCAACGCCTGCTGCTGCTGGATCAGAGGGCGTACAGATGTACGGGCAAAGACAAGGCATCAGCGAACGGCGGGTCAGCGGTAATGGCAATCAGAACGGGAACGGGTTAGCATCTGCCATGCTTTATTTTTTTTTTTGTTAATATATGAATGACAATCAAATCACTATGGCAGAATATATAAACTAAAAGAATGTCAAATGAACTTATTTAGGGCCTATCCCAACTCCTACAGAATAATTCCTCTGATCACCTCAGGGTTGGACTGGGCGGTCTCGTTAGCGTGATTAGAAGGGACACTAAAAACTAGCAATGACAGAAATGCTTCAAGTGTAACCGATTGCTCTTCTCTACACTTCTGCTCACTGCTTTTAGTATCATCTGTATTTCAAACTTTCAAAATTGATCAAATCATCTAAAGCAAGATGGTTTTTTTTCTTTTTTTTTAATTAAAGCAGTTTTTTTTTTTCAAAAAGGTGTCAAGCTCGGATTTCATAGCAGCACTGCTGAAACAATATTCTAAAAATAAAAAAGGGAATCTATTCAAATTTCTGGGTTTCCAAACTAGGAGTCTTTTCATCGCTTTAAAAAATACACTCTTTTCCCCTCCATTGAAAACAGTTGTATATGCTTCGCTCACAAAATACAGATGCAAGGTCACAAAGTTTCATATCACAAATAAATTTAAATAAGATGTAAATAAATTTGACAAGCCATGACTTTGGCAAAAACAAAAAAATATATATATTTAGCTCAATGCCATTAGTTTGCAAGGCTAAATTAAACTAATTATAGTCAATAACAAAATACAGAACATTTCTAATATTTGCTACATCTAGAGAGGCACACAGAATAATTCATTGATCTTAGCACTTCCTTTCCAGAGATGATTATGTTTTTGGATACATGTAAACGTTTGAATCACTGATAATGGGGTTTTTTTTGGCATTTAATGTACTAGATGCTCCCATCTTCAAAAACACAAAAAAATGTAAGAAGATTAATAATACTAGGAATGCTGCCAGGTAGAAAGTTGACCTAAAGTACGACAGTATAAAACAGACAAAATATAACATGCTATGGGGAGGGTGGGGAGGGGGATTAGTACATAAGTACACTTTTTATTTTTTTTTTTTTTACAATAAATAAAAGATTGCACTGTAATTGGTATTTAAAGTACTGTATGCAGTATATAGTATAAATAAACCTAGAACAAAAATAATGTTGTTTTTTCCCCATTACTTTGGTTAAGGGACTATTATGCTAGTACAGGACACTGAATCTTAGACGATGGAGACAGAGCACAAAATAGCTAGGACAAAAGCAAAACCAAGTAGCAAAAATATACAAAAACAAGAGGCAGGGAAATACACTGTGTCTGTTGCACCCTTTTGGAATCTATTTGCACCTCCAGCTCATTTACGTCCCTGAGGTACTCGCACAATGTTGACTTAATATAAATAACCCAATGACTCAAGAGTTAAAAATCTAGTATCTCGATGGATTAAAATGTGTTTCTGGGAAGGGGCAGGCAGGAGGGGGGGCACTCCCATCAGAGCAGGGCCTATTCCTCTGCAGGACTCTCGTCTGAATTTTGCCGTGTACCAAGTTATTTCAATTAGTCCTGTGGTAAGAATAGCGTAGACACCCACTTAAGGTATTTCAAAGAAACAGATGTCATTTCTGACACCTCCAAGAAAGTTCCATAAAATGGACACCCCTCCAAAAAATAATAATAATTAAAAAAAGATCAACTGACAGTAAAGTTTGCTTACCTTAAGTGTAAATCTCACCTAATTCAGTAGAGGCAGTAAGCTGTCACCAGCTCTAATCATATAAATCAGGCTGAACATAATAGAATAATATCTAGTATTAGATTAGAAGTAGTTATATACAGTGACAAACAGACAAGTTAAAGCAGCTTTTAAATAGCTGAACATGGGAATAACTAACTATTGCACAATGCCCTCTTACTTAAAATTACTGCTAGGAATCAGAATGGTAAAAAAAAATCTATAATGCTTCATAATTTATATGCAGTTTGGTTATCTGATTTCTTATACAGGCAGTTTATAGTGTTGTAACTGTAAAAATAACAGATAATTAAAAAGGTTTTTTGACTGCAGGATATCGTTCCGATTTAAATGCACTAAACAGTTAAAATAACAACTTAGGTTTTATCTTGAAAAAACTGGGGCAAATGTAGTGAATAATTCATAGGCAACATTGCTAATACTGTTCAAGGAAAACCTGTTACTGTTGACTAACACTGTATTCTAGTCTTACCACTATACACACTTGTGACTAATGTTTAGAAGGAAAAAGAAGAGACAAAAAAGTGACTCATGATTAAAATGTCCTAAATAGTAAGATAAAATAAGAGACTGTACGAACTTCAGTGAAAAAAACAAAACAACGTTGAAAAGGCAAATTGGTGACAATTTTGAAACTGTGAAGGAAAAAAAAAAAAAAATCTTGCTTTTGGTATCTGGTTTGCTTGATTCTCCAGTTTGACCGCTTCCTAGTTTTGAATTTCAAAAAGGTGCATCAAAACACTGATTTATCTTTCTTCAAGCTAGAACTGTAAAAACAAGAGAAGTATATAAAATGTATGGTAGAACAAAAGGATTTCAAAAAAAGGAATATCTGAATAAATGTGTGGATTATAATGCGTAGCATTAGTTAAATTGGTATCTCAAACTTCCATTGAATTCTCTACTTCATAAAGAAGTATTGTAATATACAGGCGAATATAATCGACAAACTTGCAAAGCCAAGAACAATGAGGGCTGCAAACTGTTCATCAGTAGGAATCATGCTCTTTATCTTAGGATCATCTATGCTTCCCATTTCTCCTGCAAGCATGATCTCATTTCGCTGAAGCATAAAGGCAACGGATGGGCTGAAAGGTCCACTAAGTTCCTGTGAGGTATCCAAGCACCGGCGGCAGACGCAGACGCGAAACCGATAGTCTGTGTTGACTTGAAGGCCTGAGATGTGGAAGGTGGTCTCTTCTCCCTTGTACACCTTCAAAACAAAACGGCAAGCACAGTCACGTACAAAGAGCAAGACAACCTCCTCCTCCTTCCATAGCATCAAACAATTTAAAGAAGTAATAGTGCCCGATTTCGCAAGGATTTGAGCCAGAAAGTTAGGTCAAGTCTGAGTCTCCTAAGGAAACACTTCTGCAGCTCTCAAGGGAAGGAACTCACTAGGTCAATGCAGGTTTTGGAAAATCGGAAGCACGTGGAATACTATCTAAGAAATGTCCAACCATGAGAGGTCTCAATGCAGAGCGTTCAACAGAGTCAACGCACACAAGGACTGACAAGACTTCACATAATACAGCAACCGTAAGACGTACTCATCTTTTGTGGGTGTCATAAATACTACAAACATATTTCTGTACTCTTAAAAATGTGACTATATGGCTAAAACATGTCTAAGACATAAGCACCGTGTTTGGCTCCAAAAGGAAGAAAACCTGCAAACTAGAGTTATTGGAAGACATTCACTGTGCAATTGTAAAACCGGTTACAAGTATTAGTTTAATGTACTTTCCCCTCACATTTCTCTCAAGAGTCAGCAATCTTGCCAGAAATTACATTTTCAGTACTGTGGAAACAATAAAATATGATTAAGGTATAAAAAAGCTCCTCTTGGTTGCATTACATCTGGTTCTTTAGCAATCCAAACCCATTATGTATTTATGCTAATCAAATGTAGGTGCCGCATGACTCTGAGAGCATGAGTCACACTACGAGAAAGAAGAGAGATAACGGAACATCTAAGAGACAGTTTTGTGACTTAAATGGAAAAAGACCACTGGAAACATTTACGAACTCTGAAAACAAATAACCAGTCAACAATCTATATAATGGAGGATTGTTGAAACTGGTATTTTATGAAATAAAAAAATGTGTCACAAAGTGCCTCTGTCTGCTGGAAAAAAACCAAACCATCCTGAACTTCAGATTCTTTTTCCCCTGCTCATTTAGCCAGTTTCCTTCTCCTCGCTGCAGGAGCAGAAGGTTGAGAGCATCTCTGCTCCCCCGGAGGTAAGAACTCAACTTAGAAAAGGGTAAGAAGAGGGAAATTGAACCTGAGCCGATAGAGGACTTCTTGTGCATTACTCCGGAGTAAGAAATACAAGAGGAAAAAGAAGAGCCGTGCTCAGCTAAACACCACTTGAAGAGTCCAGCTTTCCTGCCCATGCTTGCCCCTGAGACTCATCCCTCTGTTAAAAAGCCAGTCGCTGATTTCTTGAGAAGGTCTGGGACAAAAGATTAAGGTTTTTCTTTCGTTCGTTTTCTCCCCTCCTTTTAAACTCTCACAGTTTTTCCAAATATAGTTTGAATGATGGTGACTCCAAGTTTCCAGACTAAGTAGAAATCCTTTAACCAGCTCGTGTTTCTTGGCCCCAAGGCATTAATCAAGAAGCAATGCTTAAACAAAATGACATTACCTTTCTCAAGTATGCTCGGCATTCACAGGAAATTCACTCTAGCTCAAGTGACAGGAATAAACCAAACTCATACTGTAAATCTCTGTGATTAACCACAGCTATGCACTGCTGCCTTTCTTGTCATCTTGGCTTGTCTTCCAAACGCCAGTGAGAAGTGAGTCAGTAAGTTACGGTAATACAGGAATTGCAGGGAAAACAAAACTGCGAGTGCTGTAGCAGTCCACAGAAATAACGCGATGGTTGAAACATTTGTTTGCAAAGCATATCTCATCCCAAGAACATCTCTGCCACTCTATTTTCCAACGGCAACTCCATTTCTAATACCCACCTGCTGCGGGCAACTGTCCTCCACCTACTCCACCACCAGTGCTACATCTTGTAGGCGGTTAATACTTCGGTTTACTCCCAAACAGAAATGATCATGCAAAGAAAAGTTGCATGCATTTGGCATGTAACTGTACATTCAGCGAGTAACTAAAAAAGGACGCGTTCTTCCACAGGACCAGAGTCAGGATTCTTCTACTTGGAGGACTTACCTAACTCCCATTTCTTTAGACTCTGAGACATGGTAACTCAAAGCAGCTATCCTTACAAAAGAACTGTAAGCGACATATGTTTTCTGGTGCTGTTGTGATTATTAATTTCATTTCAAAATGTATAATCATAGGAGCTCTACATGCCTTTGCCATAAATGAACCTTTGCATCCAATATGACCACTTCTAAAACAAAATAAAAATCCAGTAGAATCCAAGTAATGACATTTAATAAAAATTTTACAATCTAAGCTTCATAAATTACATTTAACGGATACTAGGGATGGGATATATACAACCTGTCTTTGTACTGAAAAAACCTGTCCAGTTAATTGGTTTTTTTACTTGTTTTCTTCTGTCAGGGTGGTGAATACCAGTGTAACTGGAGGCTAAGTTTGGCTAAATCAAAGACCTGCATCTTCATTACAGTCTAATAAATATAGATGACCAAGTTCACTCAAGCCAGCTACTCAACAGCACTTCTCAGAAAAAGGCCAGACAGTCAAGCGAGAGAAGAGTGCATCTTTAAAGAAAGTTTGAAAAATAGTCAAAAGTACACCGAATACATGAATTAATATTCACTAACGATCAAGACAAAACATTTCGCGTGCTAGAGCTAAGAAGGTGGTGGAAATTGTCCTGCTTTCAGTGGTTTGAGGAGTATTGAGCACCAGTGGACCTATGTCCTTTCTCAGTAACAGGTAAAAAATTATCGTGCTTAATTGTCCTTCACTTCTGGCAGTAGCCTCTGTATCCTCCATAACCGGCTGCAGTGAACACCTTGGAGATGCTACTGGCTCCAGCTCACGTTTGCCTGCAGTAGTGTCTGTAGGAGCAGGCTAAGCCAATGCAGGATGCCCTCAGCACAGAGATACATGCTTGGCTGTGACCACAGTTACGCTCTGTGAACGGACTTCGCATATGCAATAGAGAAAAAAAAATAAAATTGACAATTCTGGAGAAGGTCTTTAAAGTTGCTAAACAAATATGAAACCAAATATAACTGTATAAAGCAGCATAGTTTTTTTCATATGGAGCACATTATGCTTTTGTGGCCAACAAGTCAAAGTAAAGTGGCGATCCAATTTATCACTTTCACTTCCTAAAAACAGCTTTTCTATTTAGGCACCTGAGAATATAATAAAAACAGGAGCTTTTTGCCTGGTTCCCTCAATGAAAATATCATCACAAGTAATAAACTGCTGCTGAAGCCCTTTATGGCGTTTGATCCTACTGATTGAGCTGGACAGCTCAGAGAATTCCTGTAGGCAAGTATTTCTCAATTTCACAGATGTCATTAAAGAATTCCATCCCCCCTCCATCTTTTCCAATAATAACAATGACAGCCACAATTGCCCTTTAAGCAACACACTGGAAAGTGTAGGATAACCTAACCTGGCTGCTGCACTCCATAGCAATGACCAGTGTATTTAATAATTAATAAAAGCCTATTCTGTATGGTGATAAGAAGATGAAGAATCAGAGGCAGGATAAATCTATTTACAAAGCACGCCCACTTGAAAGGTTTGATTTCTTCTAAGTCATCTAACAGATTTCTCTTCAAGAAACTGGTTTATTATTTTATCCAAATTCAAAATCAGTTTCACTCACTCCACTGTTGAAATGCTCATAAACCCTTAAGAGTTGTGTGGACAGCCTTGGCTCCTAAACAAAGCAAACAAGAGTCCCTAAGATCACCTTCCGCAAGGTGGGCTGCACTGAAAAAACTCTAACAAAAGGAAATTATTTGCTCTGTCTCATGACACAAAATTGGCATCAGGAGGCAGAGAAAATACTCAATGCAAGTAGCACTAATAATAAATGCCAATGCATACTGTACATTAGGTTGTATTTTGGCATGCAACCAGAACAAGTGCCTTTGACTTGCTATTTAAAATAGAGAAGGAAAACCAATTTTTTTGCTGATTGGAGCTTTAAACAAATTAACAGTGCACTGAATGGGTTTCAGAGATTGTGTGTCTACAGAGTCTGAACCAAAAAAACCCAATAGTAAAAATTTGAGCTCGGTAAGACGGACCGGGTTCTTCCAGGCGCCCACCTCTCGGTGCAGACCCGAGCAGGCTTCCCACTGCATTGCCGGGGGATTTTTTACACACCCAGTGCATCCCACCCATATCTTTTCTTCGTTTGGAAAGCGTTTGGGGACAGTTTTCTCCCAGAAGAGATGTGGCAGAAGCTGATGAAACACCATTGCCTCCAAATTCTTGGAAATTGCAAAGGTAGAACATTTTGCCTCACTGGCAAACAATTTAAGGACAAAGAAGCTTTAAAGCTCAGCTCTCATTTCCTGCGGTCAGCTCTTACAAAGAGCTGGCTCCTTGGTGATTCGATCCCCAGAGCTGCTCAGTTGGGAAACTAAAACTTAGAATGACGAGTGTTACGACTGTTATCCCAAGCTTCAGCTCCTGCTAGCGCTGCACAACCCAGCCTGCTCCCCTAACTCCAGAGGAAAACTGTGCAAAGCTGGAGACGATTTTAACGCGCTTTAGAGCTAAGTTCTGACTGAGTAAGCTTTGCTAGCTGAAAATGCAAGAAACAGAAAAACAAACCTGGGCCACCGATTCCTGGAATCTGCCGTGATTTACATCCTGATTCGTAAACAAGGAAAATGTGATTTCCTAAACAGAATTGTCATATGCCATTGCTTTTCTGAAGTATCCAAATAGATAAAGCATACAAATACACAAAAAGGAACACATTGCTTGAGAAACAGGAAAAGCAGTAGTTCATATTTTTTTTTAAACACACTTTTTAGGGAGCTAAACTGTTATCTGTTTAGCTCCTGCAAATCCAGTTCTTCAGACAATTCCCAGCAGAGAAATATTTACGATGTGTTCTCCCAGAGGAGGGCAGGGATAGCTATAGCCCCAGTCTGGAAAAAAAAAAAGAGCTTTTGAGTACTTTGATACCACCTCTGCTAGGTCAAATGATGGAAAAGCAGTGGCTTTTGGGATGTGGAGGGCTGCATACATCGGGCTACAGGGGGAGGGAGACAGCTCGGGTGTGATGATCTAGAAAGAAACTATAGCTTTACCCAAAAGCACGTCAGTGGCTAATGTTGCAGCAGGCGAAGGAAATGCTGAAGTGATTTAGCTTATTTTATAAATTAATGAAGATGTTTATTTTCTGTAACTCAAATTTGTTTCTACAGCATAAGCGAGGTGCAAGTACAGATGGGTGGTCTGCTCCTAGGAGTTCTTACATCTCTCGAGAGCTTCATCTCTAGGATGGCATACACAGCGATAGATTAATAAGGAGCTCAAACTTTGAGAGTTAACGGATGGCAGTAAGACTGTTTTCTCCTATTAATGTTCCATTTCATAGTGACTTTTCTATATTTATTCACTTTAGATACAAAACACACTAGACAGGTGTCACAATGCCCTACTTTATACCGGTCCACAGGCAGTTCCAGAAAAATCAGTGCCGTGTACTAAAGAGTTACGCTGTGTGAGTAAGGGAAGTGAAACATGGCCACTTATTTCAGTGTGTGCCTGGCTCTGGGCCAGGATAAACTGAAGCAGACTACTTCATGCTTAGTCAGCACGAAGTGCCCAGGTGGATTTTTTTCTTCTATTAATGAAATTAATATGGGAGAACATTGCATTCTGCACCTTCTGAAGGGCTTCCTAGCAAAGAGCTGGATCAAGATCTGTAACGTAAAATTTCCCCAGAAAGAGGAATCGAGTGTCACATTGGTGCCACCTGAGTAAGGATTTCCGTGAGCTTTCTTATCGAGTCCAGGGAGACTCTGTGCTCGACACCGTGCCGCTCCTGTGCAACTGTTCCCCAAATAATCACAGGATATAGCCATGTTTTGAAAACTCAAACACAACCATCATAAAAAAGTTCTAACTCAGTTTTCACAATAAAAGGATCTCCCTTTCCTGGGCGGTTATTTGGATGAAAAGACTAAAATCTACTATGTAAAGCCTACAACATTCTCAACATTCTTGTCAATATAACACCATCACACCGGTTTAAAAAACATAACAGAGTATGAACGCTAAGGCAGTATCGTAAAAGCCATATTGTCATCTTCCTAATAAGTTTGTCAGAATAATGGTACCTTTGCAAAATTTCCTGAGGGAGAAACATAAGACATATAATCAAACATTCTCCCATTCTCGTCACAAAAAATAGATTTACATGCATCATCATCTTGATTTCTGCCGTGCATAGTCACTTTTACAGATGGTAATGCTTAGTAAATGCTTTACCCTTTAATTGGTTTGTTCTGCTCCAGGATATACCTGCACATGAACTTACCCTCATAAGCTTTTACTCATTTAAACACTGAAAGCAAGGATTCAGAATGAGGAAACTGCTTTGGTCGTCTAACAGCTGTGTTCATCTGAAGGAAATCGACTGGGAGTAGACACAGAGACGTGGCTCCATGGGTTTGTAACATGTCTTCCTAGTTAAAACCGCTTAATGTGTTGCCTTAAATAGTTGCCTTTAAATTGATGCAAATAAAGCGATCTGACTATTGACAGGATTACAGCCTTGTAACACAGAAACAGTTTTGTATGTTCATTAGTTGAAAAGTTTCAATTTTAAGGTGATTTTAAAAGTGGTTTTTTATTCTATGAAACTGATCTGTGTTTGGGCTGGTGTAAAACACGTCATCCTTATGGATCCCTTCCAACTTAGGATGATCTACGATTCTATATTGCTAAGCTGAAACAACTGTGTCCTGAAAGGTGAGTGAAGGGGAAAGCGTCTGAGGATGAGAGACCCTATACGTGATATGAAGTCCTGCACAGCCCATAAATGACTTGAAAGAGCTATTTGTTACATTTATTTCCATGCCAGTGGGACATAAAAAATGACTTCACACAGCTATTTATCTCCTTATCCAGCTTTACTATCCCTGGATGTTGCAAAATGCACTGGCGACTGCTATAGAAACCCAAGTCACTTAAGACACTGTTCTTTCTCATGGGTGTATTTAACAGCCTGAAAAATCTACAATATTCTTCATTTGTGCAACCCTTCAAAACAATTTGCAAACCCTTTCTAATACAGTGTGCCCCCTGAGATCTATGTAACTTGCAGGGAATCAAACAGATTTAAAAGTAAATTTAGGACTGGCGCTTCAAATGTAATTAACATATCACTAACATTACTTTTCAGCTAAATAGTGGCAAGTGATCACCTGCATGCCACAGCAAAGGTAAAGTGAAATGCGTTAGCCAGAAAAATCACTGAAAGACGTTTATATATTTTATCTCCTATTGACATAACAGGAGCTAAGAGCATGCACACAGCTACTGCAGCTCGGCTAACGGACAGTACGTCAGCGATGTGCCCCAGTGTTGAGATGACAGCCATGTTCATGATGAAGACAAATCATTTTGATGGGCAAAACTGATTTCCGAGTAGGTGAAACAGTGGAACTCTCCCTCTTTTCCATGGCTGGTTATCAGCCAGCCCAACTACAGAAGACACAGTGTCAGCTTTGAGCATCCCAGCCGGGAGCTTCTTCTAGTGAGTTACTTGTGAAAACTCAAGCAAAACACCCCTCATCAGCATCATGCTTCATGAGAAATGAAGAGCTTCAACATAAGACCCTGAAGGTACTTTTTACTTCCTTTAACGCTGGGTTTTTTCATACCACAACCTCTTGACTGCGAAAATTAAGCCATCGCCTACCTTAAAGGAACAAGAAGCCATGCTCAGTTCTCCCCAAGGACATCCAGAACATTTTAAGTGCTTAAGCTACGCTTACTGAAGCTGTACATGAAGGTTATATATCAAAGCTATTTTGTAAATCAGCAAAATGGCTCCACTTATCCACTTACCACTGACATGATGAGGCCAACACAGTACACAGAGGTTTTATTACCTATACCAGCACCAAAAATGTTTCCTGACAGAAACAATAGTTAGGTTTCTGAATCTTTAGCACCCACATGAGTTTTCTTGCATTTATGTTATTTTTGATAATTCGTGAGTTCACAGTCAAAAATAGACTGAAGAGGAGCAAAGACAGTTGCAAGGAAAATACCACCTTACTCATATTTTTAGGAGTTTAATTTAAGGTTTAACATATCTCATTCCTTAATTTGGACTTATTTGGAATCCATATGAGAATGAAAGAAAGGACAGGGAGAAGACAGGGCACACATGAAGTGCACTGTAAATCACAGTCACGAGGTGTGACAGATGAAATAAAAGATCTAGCTGTGAATGAACTGTTCTGTTTCAGGTGCTCTGGGGAAATGTCCACTTGTGAGCTCTAATCAAGACACACAAGGAAAAAAGGATCAGCCGTACTTCATTCACCCTGCTTCTGTAGTGCAAGGACGGACACCGTTTTCTGTGGGGCAGCTGATACACAGCAGCTACGCATCCACGCATCGAAACCTCAGACAGGACTGGGATGGCTGAAGAAACCAATTAAAAGTTGTGTCCTTGACTGAAATCCTTGATGGAAGGTCTTGGAATTGGCTTAGTGAACGAGGAAGATAATCTACCTACTTCATCTTCTCATCTTCAGACAACGGTTAGCACCAGCCACTTCAGAAGAAAGCACGGGTGGACAGAATTGTAACTTTTCAAAGGTTAGTTCAGTTAGAAATAGTGATTAACTGTGGACAGAGTGCAAATCGCTCCAGTAAGATAATGATGTTCTATATACTCCCTCAGGGGAGAAAACAACCTATTACAGCCCTTAATTTTGACTCAGCCTTTACCAAAGTTCACCTGACACATCACCATAGGGTGTAATTGAATACAATAGAACGAAGCAGCACAGCGAATGTTCAAAAACATTTCCATTATGTCATCCATTCAGCAATATTAAAACGAGACCATTTTCCTACCTGCTTGTATTCAGATTCTCTTCCAACCAGTACCTGCAGAACATAACCAACAGGATCTCCCTTCATGGGTGGGACCATTTCCCAGGTAATTTCACAGGCGTTTCCTCCCAACTGTGTCACTCGAGGGGCTACAATAAAATGAAATGTGTTAACATTTAATATACAAACTGCGTTGAAATCTTACTCATTTTACGTGTAGTGTGATATATACGAAAACATTTTAAAAAGAGAACTTCGGGACATCACAAGGGTTAGTAGCACATAGTCTGTACTGTATTTATGTGGCCAAAAAAATCAAATTACCATCACCACTGGATGAAAGAAGTAAAACTGCTAAGTCACTCAAAAGTCTCATGTATTTCAGGACAGCCTTGCCTGATTAAGCAGTTCAGGATTCTTGTGGTATTAAACAATAACAAACACTATCCACCAGAAAACTGGGTGAAATTTAGAGCTGATTAACAAGCTTCTAAGAAGTTTACTGTAGGACCCAGATCACTTCTGCAGAAGGACAGTAAGCTGTTAGAGCATCCCTCATCTGTCAGCTGTGCGAGCTGCTAGAAAGGGGGAGTGGACGTGATAGAAAACTTTGAACTTTTAAAATTCAATTGCAATGCTGTGCACTGATCTTTTCAAAGCAGAAGCCAAGGTGTGAATTACACTGGCACTAATAGAAGCAGTAATTTCGTGAAGTCCTGAGCAAACACCTGTACCAGTGGAGACGCCTGCATATTCCTCCCATGCTACACATCGTTGAAAGAGCGGAATAATAGAAAACATTTCATTCAGGAAAAATGAGGGAAGGGATGTGAGAATGGAAGCTAAATTATCTTCTGTATTAGAGATTAAGTCCAGCCTGGGAAGCAAAAGTACAAGCATAATTTTAAAGACTTGGACTGGTATCTAATTCTGAGCCTCACATTCAGATGATCAGACCTGCTACTTCTAGCCAGGCTTAGGGTAGCGCTTTCACTAGAACTCTAGAGAAATTAAATTTGTCAGCTGTTACAATGCTGCTGTCCTTGGGAGAGGACCCCTCACCAGCTGAAAGCCAAAAGATGCTGTACTATGCCTGACGGCAAGCTTGCAGGTGAGCTGAGCAGAGTACTAACAGAGGCAGCATGTTCATATGTACAACTAAGCATCTGCCACTGGAAGGCATTAAAACAACGGTGACAGCATCCAGGGTCCACCAACCTCTTGATCAGGCAGAGCAAGCAAGCGCATGATAAAAAAAAAAAAAAAATGAAACCGGGAGAAACAACAGCACTAGCACTTAACCAAGTGGTTAATGTGTGCACGTGCAAGGACACGAGCTTGTTAAAGGCAATCTAGATTCCCAACCCTACAAAAACAGACAACAGGAGAGTGTATCAAAGAAACAAATGCTGCCGCATACATTACATGAATTTCAGACTAATTCGTTAGCACCCAAGGGGAACACATGAATCATACGCAGATCCAAATGTAATCAATATCCATTTGCTTCTCTCTGCACACCTGCCAGGGTTGAGAGACCAATAATAGACGCCTTCATCTCGGCTGACAGCAACATTCTCAATTATTTTCCCTCCTCCTTCCATCCCTCACCCCAATACACGTAGATTTTTGTCTGACACTTACAAAACACTGCTATTAACAATAATGCTATTTTAGGGTCGGCATCACTAAGTGAGTAATTAGGATACTTTACAGGAGAATAAACATATGCTTCTGATACATCAAAACCCGTACTAAGTTTATCACATACGCTCCTTTGTATTGCTCTGAACACAGAAGGGAATCAACACCATGATTTTGACTCAACAGATCTCTTTTCCCTATAGCATTACCTCCCCACAGCAGTGTTCACTTACACAGTTTTTCTTGTGCCCTTTTCTCTGTTACAGCCAGTGTTTTGTCATGTACCTGTGGTTCCAGCCCACACACGACCCAGTATTTGCACGGTATCTTAACCGCTTGATATTCAGTCGCGGGTATGAGTCATATTTACCAGAAACTAAATAGGCAGGCAGGGAGTTCAAAACAAAAAACCTAGGTGAGACCTGAATTTAATAAAACAGATTTCTATCCAACAAAATGAAAATGGGAGTACAGTGCATGCAGGCATCCCTGTCCCAGTTTTACCCACTTACTGCAACTAAGAGAAGCAACGGCAACACGGGCTCAGCACCCGCGAGCGACACGCGCCTGCGCCCAGGCACTCCGACAACTCGCGGATGCTAAAGCCGTGAGCACACCCTCCCTCCTACACTCACCTACGCCAGCCCTCTTCATCTGGCACGAGCTCCCTTCGCTTTGCTGGGTACCAGATCTTACAACTGCATAACGGAGCGAATCAGGATAATTCGCTGTTGGGTAAGTGTATTTACCCTTGAACCTTCCATCAAACACATACAGGTATCTTCTTCCAGAAAGAGCACTGAAGCAAATGCCAAAACCCAGGGGATATCCAGGCGGTAATGAAGGTGGGATTCTCGCATATGCTGATTTTAGCGTAGTGAAGCCAGTCTCTCAATGTTCTCTCTGCGTTTGAGCGTTGTTCTTCCTGGGGGTGATTCAGAGCAGCTAACCTAGGGACCAGGGAAATTACACCCTGGCAGCGTTCTCCCCTCTCTAAATCTTTGATTACAAACGGTGTCAAAATCACCACAGCCAGATTTTAAGCATAGCAGAGCAAATGAAACCTCTCTGAAAAACTAACAGTTGCTGTTTCTCACAGTAAGTGGTACTGCGTGACAAAGGAGTTTTAAGCACACAGGAAAAAAAAGGTGCATCTGATTTCAGCTCAGTTTATCGGACAGACAATATAGTGAATCCCCTGCCTTTGTAGTAGTTCTCCTTGGAAAGAAGAAGCAAAATTACTTAGGCCAAAATCTACACTCAGTAAAAGATGTTTCACTATAAAACTTCATTTAATTAGGCCTTTTGTTTTTCTAGTGGAACACATGCTAAGCGAGTTCTAAATCTAATGCTTTATATATGTGAAATATTGTAATTAATTTTATACATTAAAGGAAAAATAAACTCTGAAGTTGTATGCTGAACATCACCTACACTACTAAAAACAACATTAAACTTTACTAATGCTTAAGTTGGTATGTATACATATCTACTACAGCTGTTACATCCCTTATAGAAGCGCTGCGGTAATCCAGAGCAATCCCCTGGTAAACATTATTGTTAGCAGAAGCATTTCAACAGTTTATGTATAACAACAGGGGTTAGTATAACATTTACATTGTTTATATGAATTTTTTGGTGATAATTTAGGTTCCCACCGTAATGTAACTCCGCAATTCACAGAAATATACAAGCAGCACAAACTGATTTTTCACATTATTGCTCACTTATGTTAACCCTTACAAACTCACTGCATACTTACCAATTACTTAATTACATGTTACTTATGTATATGGAAAAAAAAAAAATCTATTACATACCTTTGATTGCAGGTGGGACTGACTTAGTTGTGCAGAAGGTACATATTTCTGAGAAAGGTCCCTCCCCAGCATCATTGACCGCCTGTATTCTGAACGAGTAACAAGTGGATTCTGTCAGCCTTTGTATCTTGTATGTATGACTTGGTCCCCTATAAATCGGTATAAACCTGGAAACAATGAAAATGAGAACATGTAATTACACTGGAGTGGCACTGCCATTTCTGGCACAGAGAGCTTTGCAGAGCTGTTAAAGGCAAGTATAAAAATGGCATGTTATTAACGCACTAACAATGATTAGTAGGTTAGGGAAATCAGAAGTTCATTGTCCCTTTTGCAACTAATACTTACCTTGCAAAATGATTACATGAATTATCAGGAAAAACATCTGTCAATGCATCCCCTGCTACCCAGTAATCAGGAGAGATTCAACCTGTGTTCTGCTACAATACACCAAGGGTGCTGCTGGTTTAGAAGTACGTTTAAAACAAGATTAATACTTTGAATCTCTTCTTGCTTAATTTGGACTTTATTCGCACATTAAGACCCAAATACCACATCTTACACTCATCTGTGCCATCTTAAGCCAGAGTAATTCTGTTTAAATCAGAACATATAGATTGCGTAATACATGTGTAATATATTTCACACTTCTCAGTTTTGAAGAGTTCACAGACTGAAGACAGCCAAACAGCAGAGACAGAAACAGATTCAGAGAAAACACGTGGTGGTCTAGGAACGAAAAGGCACGGGGGAAGCATGAGTATAGCGGGAGGGATATGGAAGATGGAAAAGGACGCCAGCTTAGGAGCTCTGGGGGACGCCCGTACTGACAGCTCTGCTAGAGAGCAGGCTGAGGAGAAGAAGAAAAAGACACGACACTATGGAAGTGACTTCCAAAATACTTCCACTGACAAGACCAAACATCAGCACACACAAACTTGTCCAACAATGTAATGCAGAACAAAATCATTGTCACTTAATCTTACCAAGACAAAAAAAAAAAAAAAAAAAAAGTACAGCTGCTAGAGAGAACCTGACTTCTATTTCCAATTGCTCTGTCAGATAAATGCTTTTCAGCAATAGTCATATGTTAGCCAGCAATTTCTACCTAAGATCCTGACCCCCTGGGTGCTGAGCGGAATGGGGATGAGGGTAAATAAATAGGAAGCACCCAGCATCTTGCATCAATCTGCTCAGCCTCCACTGGGGAACAAGGTCTTACTGGCAATAGTCCTGAATCTGGAGAACATAAAATTCACCGCACCGGATCACATAGTTTTTTTTATGATTTAGTACACTTATTCAAATATCTTAACCATTTCAGCAGATTTTAAATCACTGGAAAGCCAACAAAGAGATTTGGTTTTGAACTCCCTATCTAGGTGCTAGCTTTATCCTTTGACTTTGCATGAGATACACAGTATAACCAATTTGAGCATTTCAAAGAAACTGGGTCTGTCATTAGCTCTCAGGGGCAGAAATCAATTCATATTACATTATGATTGAAAACCACAGAAGTACAAACAGAGAGATCAAGAATCATCTGTAATAAAAAGAAATGTTCAGGTAATTTAAATTGCTGGAAATGTACTCTGAGAACTAATGTGATTGACAACCCCCGCTGAGTTTTAGTGAGCGCCTCACCTTGATTGGAAATCAAAGATCTGTGCCACAAGTTTTTAAGAGGTGATTTTAGAGCCAATTTCCAAAGAATTTTTTTTTGTTTTTCAACCTTATGCTTACACAGTTCTAAGGACTGCCTGCTAGCCCACATTTTTGAAGCTCACATAAGCAGCTATGGCACGTTCCGAAAGACTGCCACAGATGTGTTCTCATGGAACAAAATTTCTTGGGATTCACTGCACGATGAACAAAGCACACGTATTTAGGACAGCAATAAGACTGAAAAGACAAGACAACTCTTTCTCTCCCTCTCCACTGCTTGTAGCTCAATCAGACAGCTGGCTCAGAAACCACTGCAGTACTCACAGAAGTGCTGACACTTATCTCTGACCCTGATCCAAGGGCAACAGATAGCAAAAAAGATGCAATGCAGTATTATAGACTAATGCCCTCTTTGTAATCATCCGTGGAGCTAGGTAAGCAAGGGAGGATAAACATACCTTACCAGCTACCACACAAGCATACCCACACCCCAGTTTGGGCTTACAGTACACTTGCTAGACATATTTAGAATCATAGAATAGAATCATGGAATAGTTTGAGTTGGAAAGGACCGTTAACAGTCATCTAGTCCAACACCCCTGCAATGGGCAGGAACATCTTCAACTCGACCAGGTTGCTCAGAGCCCCGTCCAACCTGACTTTGAATGTTTCCAGGGATGGGGCATCGACCACCTCTCTGGGCAACCTGTTCCAGTGTTTCACCACCCTCATCGTAAAACATTTCTTCCTTATATCTCATCTAAATCTACCCTCTTTTAGTTTAAAACCATTACCCCTTGTCCTATCGCTACAGGCCCTGCTAAAAAGTCTGTCCCCATCTTTCTCATAAGGCCCCTTTAAGTCCCGAAAGGCTGCAATAAGGTCTCCCTGGAGCCTTCTCTTCTCCAGGCTGAGCCACCCAACTCTCTCAGCCTCTCTTCATAGGATAGGTGTTCCAACCCTCTGACCATTTTCGTGCCCCTCCTCTGGACCCACTCCAACAGGTCCATGTCTGTCCTGCGCCGAGGACCCCAGAGCTGGACGCAGAACTGCAAGGGGGTCTCACCAGAGCGGAGCAGAGGGGCAGAATCCCCTCCCTCGACCTGCTGGCCGCAATTCTTCTCATGCAGCCCAGGTTACTGTTGGCCTTCTGGGCTGCGAGTGCACATTGCTGGCTCATGTCCAGCTTTTCACCCACCAGCACCCCCAAGTCCTTCTCCGCAGAGCTGCTCCCAATCCCTTCATCCCCCAGCCTGTATTGATACTGACGGTTGCCCCGACCCGGGTGCAGGACCTCGCACTTGGCCTCATAGAACCTCATGAGGTTCACAAGGGCCCACCTCTCGAGCTTGTCCAGGTCCCTCTGGATGCCATCCCGTCCCTCAGGAGCATCAACCACAGCACTCAGCTTGGTGTTGTCTGCAAACTTGCTGAGGGTGCACTCGATCCCACTGCCTATGTCACTGATGAAGATGTTAAACAGCGCTGGTCCCAATACGGACCCCTGAGGGACACCACTTGTCACCGATCTCCAGCTGGACATTGAGCTGTTGACCACTACCCTCTGGATGTGACCGTCCCACCACATCCTCATCCACCGAACAGTCCACCCATCAAATTCATATCTCTCCAATTCAGAGAGAAGGGTGTTGTGGGGGACCATTTATATAGCAAATACCAGTGACTTAGTCCTGAAGTGCCCTTTCACCTTCTGAATATGATTAAGGTTTCACAACACTGAACAAGTGATCTGGCAAAACACTTGAGTTCCTCCTGTCTTTTGGGAACTGGACTAATAATGCCATTTGGTTTCCATCTCCACCCCTTTTCACTTCTCCATCTCAAAAAAAATCTGTAATGAAAGCAAAAACCATTACAGAAAAGCTTGCATTCATGTTCAATACGCAAGATTGTAATGGAAACACACTTCTGAGATTCAACCATGTTTGAAGAAAGAGGCCTTCCCATTCTGGAAGAACAAAGGCTGATTACTAAGTCAATAAAATTCAGTTGTTGTTAGGCTTTACTATGACAATAATGCTTTGTAATTGTGTTTGAAGATGCAGATCATGATGTAAGAAACATAAGGAAGATGAAACATTTTAACTTCAAAATACCAGTGATTTTTTGTTAATAATGAAGTGTTTTGCTCACATCTAAAGCAGGTACTTCGTAGTCCTCGAGAATTACTTCTGTTATTTTTAAGAATAGTGCAGTTATTTTACATAGATGGCTACAGACTTGGAGCAATATATCCTACAATCTTTTTTCAGTCTCCCAGGCCTTCTGCTGAAGGATCGCAGTGAACTTGAAGTTGAATCAATCAGCGTGATTACACGTTGCTACTGTAATGGCTGCATACATTAAAAATCGTCTAAAGTAAGATAATTTGTTCATATTATTGCAAGTTCATTCTTTAAATCTTACTTTAAAAGCACATTTAAATGTGAGCTCCATATATCTTTGCCTTCTTGGCAAGCCTGACATTGTCCACTGTGCCCTGTGTCCTGCCCACGTGTCCAGGCCCTGTTCCGTACTTTTTCTTAAAAACAAGCCAGCTTTGAGCTTGTTTGCAAGGACTTCATCACTTACTCATTTAAAAGTTGACTTAATCTGCATATGGAAAAGCTCCCATGCTCTCTATCTCCTTCACAGCTTCTTCCAGCCTCTACTCAGTTCTCCCTCTGAACACGGACAATGAGTTTTCCTTCTCGGATGCTGTGGGATGCCATAAGCATGGTCATTAACAAAGCACAGCCATCAAAAATCTTTCTGGCTTTTCAGGGTGAGAGCTGAACTACACTGGGGAGGTGGAGTTTTTTTCTACATCCCGCTTATCTAACGGAGCTTTACATCATTCATAAATTGAATGTGCTAAGTCCCAGTCGCTAGGCTGGAGCTGAGGGATGGGCCCACGATTGAACATGAATGAAATACTGCAGCTTGACAAACTGCCACTTCTTGTCCCTTCAATCAAATGGATACACCTTTAGCTGCAATGTTGAAAAAGTGTTTACACTTTGATTTATTTCATCACTCTTCCAAGACAGACAAAACCAAAACACAAAACATGCTCAAGTGTCTTAGCCAAGATGTGTTCATTCTCTAACCTCTACCTGCTTTCACATAATTCCCTGAGGTGTGCTAAATAAGCACCAAGAAATTTTCAATTCTCAGAGATCTGCCCAGTTGAATTTAAAAGACAGTAGGGTACATACCTTAAACCGGTACCCTGTCTTTGAAAAAAGACTACCTCTGTGGGTTAATAGCGTTCTTAACACAGTTGCATTATTATTTCTTTTGAAGTTTTCACCATCCACAAGTAAATCTGCATTATTCAAATTTAATGTGCTGCAGCGTTGTCTCTCCTCTCCACTAAATTAACAGCAGAAACTGAAAAGAAAGCAACTTTCTCCAGGGATGGAGATACTCCCCAGAGGCTACTTCCCTCTCTTCTCACTCGAGCAATCCCAGTTCTCCCCTTCCCAAACATTCTCATGTCAGTCACGGATTATTAATTTACCTACACACAATGGAGGGGAGAGAACACAGTGTCCTAGAATGATTGTTTGGGAGACACCACTGCTGTTAGTTTTTCATCAATACCTTTTTATTCTCAGTGAAGATCTTCTTGGAAATGTTTTACATGTTGCAGCTATTTTGTTTCCTCCACTTTAGTCACTTCCAGTCAAGCAGAGGAATATGAATGTACTTGCTCTACCCCTGCTCATTAGTTCTCAGCACATTTTAATCAGCAGGTTCCCTTTCAAACTCTCGGGTTTTGTTTATATTTTAGTAACCCGTTTGTCCTTACAACAATTTAATTTGAAAGAAAATCTGCTGTACAGCACTAAAGACAGCAATCTTGAACCAAGGTACAAAGGCTGAAATAGCCATCTGACTGATTCTGTTACTGCCTCCCAGAAAAACATGGTCATCTGCCACAAATTTGGCTGGAGAGAAATCATTAATACAGCACTGGTCTGACCTGGCGACCTGAGGCTTCATTCAGCATACGTGGGTAACTGCATAATTAGAAACTAAAGTACATGAATTTCACAAACCAACAGCTCTTTTAACATTATTATCGCAACATCCCTGTTATGTGCATAATTATAGCCCCTACCTACTTTCTTAGACTATTCCTCTATTTTGTTTAAAGAACATTATCAAACACTCACTGACTTAGGTGATTTTCTCTCCCCACCAGCAGCTCCCTGTATTACGAGGTGGCACCAAGGGAAGCAAAGCTTCAAAACAGAAACATCTGGTTCAGAGATACAGGAGTAAAGTCAATGCACAATTTTTTTCATTTCTTCTGTATTTTAAAATGTTCAGCTCAAAGAGAAGAGCTTGACATCTGCAGCATCCCTCATCCCCACATCCATCAGTGCTCCTGTAACCAGTACCAGGCTGACCCAATCTTTTCAGCTTTGAGACACCTTTCCAAGCCACTCTTTGGCATCTCCCTTTGCAGGTAGGTACCGAGGGAAGGCAAACACCTGGGCAGGGGTTCCCAAAAGAGTTTTGTGCTCCCACAACCTCCCCCAACCCTGACTTCCAGTCCTAACATGAGGTGTGGACCAGACAGGATGTCTTGGTGCCTCCGGATGAAGATATATTTTCTAGAAGACACCTTTTCGAAAGCTTATCATGTATTCTTGCTCATAATACGTTTAGAAACCAACCTCCACAATGCACTGTCAATATATTTTTTGTTTACAGGCATAATAAGTAATAACAACAAGCCCCACTGAAGGAGGCAACTTTTCCTTCCTCATACTTAGAAAAGCAAAACTAAGCAAAGAGAGGAAAAAGGCAGGAAGACAAGTGATAACAGTCAAATAGGAAGAATTTTGTTTTCTTCACATAATTACCTAGCACATCTGCAGGCTAGACAAAGAGTACTTGCAGCCAAAAATTGATTTTTAGCTTGCTTCTACTAGATCATCTTTCATCTGCTGATGGATTTGAGCACGTAATCCGTATTTACCACAGATAGTCACTTGTCAGATGTCTGGAATTATTGAAAATGGAGATGCCTTAACCTACCGAAGCTCCCCCATAGTAAGAAAAATTACTGTTTTGGAAGGAGCTTCTGGGTACATTCAGGAGGAATGGAAGACAGATCAGCAAAGTGCCTGACAGATGATTCCTGTGCGCAGCCACATCAGGGGCCAAGGAACAGATAGGAAGGACAATACTGAGCACAACTTAGTGTGAATTAACAGTGTTTGAATGAAAGATCTGGGAGAAATTAAGGAAAGCATCCAATGGCCTGTTGAAACTATACAGTCAGGGAGAACTAGATTACTAGGCAGCTACCAATACCATGGCTTGCAATGGCAATGTGTTAATAATTAACAGTAGATATGAATAAGAGTGGGCTTAAAGCTAAAACCAAGAGAACAAAACACAGTTCAGCAATAGCAAACTAATGCTCTGACAGCCCTATGCATTTTTATCTTCCTCATGCAGCACTACAATCCACCATCCTAGTGTAGCAGCAGCTAACAGTGTCTATGAACCTTAAAATGAAACTCATTCAGCACATCGTGTTCGCAACTATTTACTGACATGACAGTCTCAGTAATATGTTTTGGCAAAGCTCGCTAAGGAAGCCAAGCATAGTCTCTAGTTTACCAACTTCACTTGGAACCTATAGAAGTGCTCTTGGAAAACTGGCCAACGTGATCCCGCTGCTCTGAGCTGAACCCCATTACCCCTTTAGATATTAAACAGTCATTACTCCGATTAAGGCATTATTTTTCTTATGAAGTTGTTAGAGATGTGCAGAAAATAGCTTTTATTACAGTGACAATCTTTGGTCCAGATGCTGCTCTTATTTATGATCTGCCACCTGGAATATTTAGTTACACCCATGAAGTGTGAAGCACCGGCAGATGTACACTGATCAAAATAGAAGAGAAAATTGGTCCACTGTGTTTCTATGTAGTTAACTACTAAATTTCCCACCAAACCAGGGATTCTTTGAAAATACTTACAGAACAGCATCTAATTCTGTGTCTCAGTAGACTCCTAATAGCTGAAACATCTCGTCTCAAACATTTAACACAGTATTCTCACACTTTGTCGCAAAAGACGACGCACACACAGTGAACTCATATATCTACTAAAAATGTTTTACTCCTATTTCTAGGAACAAAGCTGAAATGCATTAACAAGTTAAGCTTTTTATACTTCCTCTTCAGTTCTTCCTCCTCTTTTTCATCTGCACAGCACTTACTGCAAAGCCCCAAGTATCTGACCAGAACCCTCTTAACAGAAATATCAGTACTGTCAATAGCAACACTCATCTACACCATGCAATAATATGAAGCGAAGACAGACTACCTGAAAGACTTTTCTTGAATGTTAACTTTCTATTTAGCCAGGCTTGCAGAGTAAACTGTAGCATGCCATAATGTCTTTGCGCTCATTCTTAATTTCCTTTCATCATTGTTTTACCCAATATGAAAATGATTTTTCCTGCAGGTTTTTGCAAGGATATGTTAATGTATCTGATTTTATATTTTAATAGAATTTCACAAGCCACTAGGCCTGAAACATATCAGTAATTGCTGCTAAAATGGGTGTAAATCGTCTTGATCAAATCATGAGCGTAAACAATTTTTTAATTAGGCTGCTTGAAACTCGCAGTAACCAGATAATGATTATGCTAGTCATCAGGAAAAGGCAGCATGTTTAGCAATTTATCTCCCTGTGTTTCTCTTCTACCTTCCTTCAAGTTAATGCAGAGCAAACATAGGTGTCGAGGTTCATACATATGACCGCTTCCTAACACAGAGGTGTACTTGACGCTAACCGTTCCGCAAAGACTGCTGCTTAGACCAAACCATCAGATACAATATTCCACCTCTACAGCCAGGGAAACTGCCCTGGACACTGCGACAGACGGTCTCCATTTCGTTTGTGCATTCTCTGCTGTTTGTTATACTTCTTCAAGGAGTAACTAGGTCACAGAAAACTGTGATAGAAAAAAGGGAAAACGATTTCTTCTGCTATATACAACTTCAGCATGTGTGGGGAGAAAAGGTTTCCAGCACCACCAGGTGAAGAGAACAGAAGAGTGGGAGAATCACTGGAACAGCTAGGAGCTTCATAAAACTGAACCTTTCTGCAGAAAAAACGAGCCCATCCGCATCTCTGCCCTGGCTTTACTATTTACTGTTCAAATCACGTTTTCATTTTCCTTGGAAACCACCTCCCGACAAGTGTGTTTTGGTTCATCTCACCTTGGGAAAATATTGGCATAGATTTTTATAATATACTTTTCTCTCCTTCTTATAGGCTTTCTGTAAAGAGTGAAATAGCTTAGCACACAATTGAAAAAGACAGTACTACCAGGAGCATCACTAACATCTGGGTCAGCAGGCACTCAAACAGATGAGACGATACATCTCCCTCGGATACCGGGAAAAACTCGCGCGCGTGCCCTGTTCATAGCCAGGCTCCAAAGGCTCTGTTCCCAACCTACCGAACGGGAGCGAGGAAAGACAACCCGACCTACTGAAAGGCGACTGAGAGTCTGCCAAGCATACAGCTCGATGTCCTCTGCTGCCTGCACCGTGATAACAGGCACTTCTGGGACGAGGAATGCGAGGGGTGATGCCTCCCGAAATAAATATTCACCTCACGGTGGTGATGTAATTTGGTTACAAATGTTATTCCTTCCTTGGAGTTGCTAGAAATTTCCAGGACTATGCTGATGTGTGGCTACGGCCTTTGGGACATTCATATCCTAACCAGAAAAACAGTGTGTGCACAATGACTGTGCCCAATTAGTATTTATCGTCGTTAGGCAAGTTCTATTTCGTGATCAATTTTTCATTTATATTGAAGAATAATATCTCCTTAAATGGCATACAGGTACAGTTTAGCAAAGTATTTTAAAACAGTTTAATACTCACATAAATAATCTTTCACATGATATGAAAAGGAAATACTACTACTGTTTACCCAGCGATACGGGGTCATAACTCATTTATTCAGTAAATAACCGTAACAAAAGCAATTACAGTTTAGCATGCCAGTAAACACCATCTCTTACAATTCACTTACAAAAGCAGGCTTACTAAGAATTGTCAATGGTATTTTTAAATAATATCTTTAGGTTGCTTCTTAGCCAACCTTACCAATGATTCTCCCTTAAAATATAATTATACATATTTTTATTTGGATTCTGTATATATAGAAAAATCACAGAATTCATCTCAACTGCAACATACATTCATCTAAGAAACACAAGCAACTGATAAATGACCCACAAATAACGTACTTGCTAATTCTCTCTTTCAGACTGGATATTGTAAGCATTTTAAGACACTAAGAGGTATAATTAGTTGTAGGAACAACTAAAGACTAATTACCAGTATAGGGGGGAAAAAAAAAAATCAAAAGCATTACTATAATTAGGTTCATTTGTTTCACTTGGAGAGGAAAAATCCACAGTATTCCGGAAAACAGTGCAACTTGATTAACATGATTTTCTTGAAATCACTAGTTAGGATATGAAGTCACAACTGATAGTTTATTGAAAAAAGAAAGAAATTTTATAATCCTCTCTACATATAGGTCAGCTACCCTCAACAAACTTTCCCATGTACTGTGCTTTCTAGAAACAGATTTTTCTTCATTTCCACTTAATGCTACACATAATTGAAAGGACAAGAGATGCTAATTTGATCTTCCCAAATGTCACACACTGAAGAGCAAATAAGAGCTAAAGCAGGTACATTTCTGATGTGCACACCTTCTCAAGACCCTACATTAATCAGTGTCAGGAGATTTCCAAGTATTTTGTTTCACAGGTCTTGCAATCAATGAAACATTTAGTCTCCAACAACAGGCCTGTTATACCTCATTACAGCATGGAAAATTTAAAAACAATTCTTAATGACTAGGATGCATTCAGGAGCACTGGCTAACTATCACTGCATAAAACCAGAGCTCAATCTTTACAAGAAGGCCATTAAAGCTATCAGGGTCAGAATTTGACTTAATGACAATTCCCTTTTTTTAAAAGAATTTGCTCATCTTTGTATTTCTGTTTGTGAAACTGCTTCAACAGCATTTTAAAGCTAACTCCTATTTTAAACCTCATCAGTAAGCCATGTTGCAGTAAGCAAACTGCACGCTCAGATTCACTGAAGAGGGGAAAATTGTAATACTGAGTTGAAGGATTTCAATATAAAGCTGTTAAAAGTCATTTCAGATGTCTCGGGGAATACAGTAACAATTATCTCCTGAAAGACTAAAGATATGACAGAGGTCAATTTTGAGTTATCCACGTTTACACCACAGCCTCTTCCCCTGCATCAGGTGCTATCTCTTCTCTCAACAGCGGGGACACGGTGGAACCTTCCTACAACCCTTTCAAACCATACATGACTCCAAAACATCCTTCTAGATCATTTATTTGGTGTCATTTTTTTGGTGTCACCTAGAGAGGCGAACGATGCCCCAAGCTTGTCAGTGCTTAAGAGGCATATGGGCAACACCCTTAATAACATGTTTTAGCTTTTGGTCAGCCCTGAATTGGTCAAGCAGTTGGACTAGATGATCATTGTAGGTCCCCTCCAACTCAAATACTCTATTCTATTTAATTATTCCATTAGCTGTCCACAATTTACCTTCCTGTTAAAGCACTGCGCAATTAAAGAGGCCAGCGACGCTCAAAGAACCATATTCCAATATTTTTCACAATCGTACACGAGTGAGTAACCCCTCTCTCACGATGGGGTTTATTTTATGGGAATGACCGAACAAAGGACTCCCACCTCTGTAACTAACTGCTGTTTCTACCAGTTCATGGGTGGGCTGTCATTCTCTGTTCGTTAGGAATGATAGCTCTCCTGAACGTACAGAACTCCGCCGCTGTATCCTTTCAGTTATATCTCTCATTGTGATCGATGCACACAATGGGGAGCAAAAAGGGACTGTCAGATAGGGAACAAATAAATAAATCTTACTGCCACGGCCTGCCAGCTCCAACTGTTCTCAAACACAGCACGGGGCAACAGACAACAGTGCACCCATTCTGTTCCTCTGCGGTGCCCACGCTGGTATGCACTTCATCAGCCAGAGGGCTCAGGGCCGTGGCTCATTTTAGGTATTTTCTGTACTAATGCTACAAGTCCAACCACCGAAGGAAGCCATTTCATGCAAGGACTCCGTTCAAGCAGGAGGAGACAGTGCAGCGTAGATGAGTAGTTCCTCTGCTTCTTTGGGAGCTCATGCAGACTATAAGCCAAATTCAAAGCTAAGAAGGCCTAGCAGAGAAACAAGTTCAAATTCCTCCTAATTAACAGCTGTTAAGAGACCATTTGCAGTGGGAAAAGTTTGTGCAAAAGCACAGGATTCTGCTAAAGCCTTGTGCAAAAGCAAAGGGGAAAAAGCTTTCCTTCTGTGCTGCCAGGTAACATAACGTATTTTATTCTTACAAGGAAACTTACTATTTTCTCCGACATAAAAAGAGGTTTAAAACAATTTATAGTTCTTCACCATCCTACCTGCAGTGCTACGTGAAAGCAAACAAAAGAAGCCTGCTGGATGTTTCTTTAGAGCTGGCTCCATCACATGCTGCTGCAGGTGATGGGCTCCTGCCAAGCATCATTGCACTCTGAAGAAACTGTTTTTATCAGTCAGACTTTCAAATGGGCATTTATATTCATTGGACACCTCTCAGTATTAGTACAGGGGAGCATGTACCCTCTCTGCATCAGTACAGTTGAGATACCGGGTGGTATTTAGGCATTATTCATGGTGGTTTTATTACTTACAATTAGAGCTTTTGGGCCAGACCCTCGGCTGGCATAAACTCAGCACAGCTCTATTTAAATTAAAGGAATCATGCTCATTTACACCAAATTATGATCTGTGCTGAAGGTCTCTAAGGATTATCTACTTGATACATCAGTTATTTTACCTAATTAAACCAGTTGAGAGTGCTTCTTAGTAAATTATGAGCCATCTATGATATTTATTCATTGAAGAGCTCAGCCTCTTAGGCACTACTCACATATTGTCTTTCTTCCCTTCCCTTCCCTTTTTTTACTGAATATATCTCATTACAACTTTGGAGCTACATTATCCGATCTTCCCATACAAAGTTTGCATGGGAAAATACTTTTTGCTGAGCACTGACTGCTTAATGTTCAGTTTTGTGTTTCTTGCACACCAAAAGCTCTCATGGCTTTGAAGAAAATTTTAGGGAACTGAAACATGGTGGATGAGCTCTTCCGCATCCTTATTTCATAATTATTGTGTAGCTACCAAGCTGATGCTAAGCTCATATTTTCTAATGCTCCAAAATATTACAGCTGTAAAATCTGGAACATCATGTTGCCCAAAAAACCTTGTTCTGCTTGGTTTTGCCTTTCCTAGACCTCTGCTTTTGTAACCATTTATTTTATTAATATACACAGCACATTGGGTGCAGTATCTTTGTTTTGTATATTCCAAAGAGTAAAGCACTATGACCACGAAAATTGGCATTAACTTTGAGTGGCAGAGGTGCCAGTGTTTTGCTAAAATTTCAACAGTATAGCACTGATTTCAGTTGTTCTATATAATAACTTTAACAGCTGCCATGGTTTAAGCCCAGCCGGTAACTAAGCACCACGCAGCCACTCAACTCACTCCCCCTGCACCCAGTGAGATGGGGAGAGAATCAGAGGGAAAAAAAAAAAGTAAAACTCATGGGTTGAGATAAGAACAGTTTAATAGGACAGGAAGGAAAAAACAAATAATGATAATGATAACAATAATAAAATAATAATAAAAGGATTGGAATATATGAAACAAGTGATGCACAGCGCAGCTGCTCACCGCTCGCTGACTGATGCCCAGTTAGTTCCCGAGGGCCAGCTCCCGCCAGTTCATATACTGGGCATGACGTCACACGGTATGGAATACCCATTTGGCCAGTTTGGGTCAGCTGCCCTGGCTGTGCCCCCTCCCAAGTTCTTGTGCCCCTCCAGCCTTCCTGCTGGCTGGGCATGAGAAGCTGAAAAATCCTTGACTTTAGACTAAACACTACTCAGCAACAACTGAAAAACATCAGTGTGTTATCATCATTCTTCTCATACTGAACCCAAAACATAGCACTATACCAGCTACTAGAAAGAAAATTAACTCTGTCCCAGCTGAAACCAGGACAACAGCTTTGTTATGTAATTTGCTCAGTTAGACTACAGGCACAGAATCCCTATTAAAACAATATTTTGTGTATATTTGTAGGTATGAAATAATGAGGAAACCAACATTTTCTTACTGTGATTCACAACTGCATTATGATGAACCAAAATTCATTTTTATTAACCCAAGGAAAAGATTCATATCTCTTACCTTTTATTTCTGTCTTCTAACTGCAAGATGTAGACCATGTCATCGGTAGTGTGAAGCTTGGAACTGCTGTCTCCCCATTTCAGCTTCAGGCTCTGAGGACCTGCTGCAGCACACTCTAATCGAGGAGGTAAGGGTGGTAATGGCCTGGTTTTTGCTTTAATAAAGTGGCTAAATGGTCCAGCTCCAATTTCATTGACAGCCTGGATCCTGATCCTAAAAAGAACAGCAAAAAGGTAAATGTTAAGTAAAGTGCTTTCACGAGGTTCTTGGTATAAAAAAAAAAATCTCAAGAGACAAAACAGCCTTCCAGACCTCACTGCTCTGTCACTAACACAGTGCCCGCTCCCAGCTACCAGTGCTTTGCTTTGGCAAAATGAAAGGCTCTGTAAACACAACAAGTATTATAAACCGATTTATATTGTAAGAGCTGCAGTGAAGATACCAAGAAATGCAGTAAGGCTGAGGGAGGGAAGATTTGGGTAAGCAATCTCAGAACCTGACGGCAGTCCCTTTAACCACATAAGCAAGGGACAGCAGCACAGATACAAGTGCAACCTGGAAAACATGAGCTGTGTAACTACGAATAAATAAAACGCAGAAGCGTGTTGTGGTTGTTTAACAAAGGTCATGGACTAATTTAGGTGAAATCATTAAGTGAAAGCATTGGCGTCACTGCCATGAAACCCATCTCCGTGTTGGTAAGTATCTCCAAAGAGCAGTATTATTTCAGGGTGTGCAGCATCTCACAAAGCACACTTTAAGTACATGAAACTCTACTGGGAAGAGCCAACTGAGAAGGTTAAATCCACAAACCTTCCACATATCTTACACAAACTGTGGAATATTAACCGTCAGTGAACTATCTATTAGATCAAATAAAAGTTGGACTCAAGTCACTCTCACAAGATGTACAAAAGCTCTTGAGCTATTTGAATCAGATTAAGGACATTTAGAAGAAGAGAAAAGCAGACCACCTACCTAGTCACAGAAGTTTTAATTTGGAAATATTCTTAAGACTGAGCTAGTCTCCTGAAGTCTATTTCTTAAGATAATGACTCCTGGCTTCTGCTTTGTCACTTTCTCTTACCTGTCTGCACCTCAGTTTAATAATTTGCACAATGAAGAACTGCTTACAGGAATGAGTGAAGAGTCGTAGTCTTTTACCATGGTAACATCAACAACATCATCATAACAGAAATGTGAAATATGAGTTTCGAAAGAGCTTTGAGGACTGCGTAAAATAGAAATATTGGTACAGACGAGCCTAAAAGGTTTCAAGAGTTTGTTAAATCAAACTGAAAAGAAGAGAAAACAGTATGGGCAAACTAATTAGATTTTTTAGACAGTTCAGTTTAGATAGCTGGACTGATGCCATTTACTTTGGAAATCCTATGCACAGCAGCGTAGTATTTTCTCATGGGAAAAGAATCTCTACAAGAAATGTTGCTTCTTCTCAAAACTATCAGCCACCAAGAAGCCAGAAGTCCCTAGGGAAGGTGGTAGGGGGAGAAGGGAGAAGAGCAGAACCTGGTATATCCCTACGACTGCCTGCTTCAGAGAAAGCAGAAGATAAATGGAACTGTCTCTGGTTGGCATAGCTACTTATTTTGATTGAAGTACACAAAGTGATATAGGTTCATATAAACAACATATGAAAACTTAATTTGCTTTGAACATCAAATTTTCAGCTCTACCATTAGAAAAAGATTAGAGTTAAAGGGATAGGGAAAAACCCTCCAGAGAACAATATTCCCCCTTAAAAAAAAAAACAACAAAACAAAACCACCAAACCACATTTTCTGCAATTTCAAGAATAAAACCGGTTAAATGATTAATAAACATATTGCAAAATAATAGAGCCTTATCTTCTCATTAGGCAGCTGAAGTAATTGTACACTGTAAGGATGTACTGCATTTAATGTGTGGTTAAAACCTTTGCTTGTTGACCTAGCCATTAACAAGGGTAAAGTATTGCTTGGTGTGGAGCTGCATTTTCCTTTTAACCTTCCTTTTAGTTTCAGGAAATGCATCCTGACCACCTTACAACACCACACAACGGTGATTTCATCCTCTTCCTCCCAAAGGGTGGATGGTATGGAGAAAGATCTAGCGGGAACCTCCTCTTCAACTGCTGCATACAAGCATTTGACATAGAAAGAACAAAAGGCTTCTGTAGTATCTTAAGAAGTGTAATTAATATAGGCATTGATCTTACTTCATATTATGTTATTGGTTTGCTTCAGATTGAGGAGTCATTACATTAATATTTAATGGTCTTTCTAGTAAAAAAAAAAGTGAACACTGCCTGAATTTTCACTGGATTCTGGCAAGTTATCTGTTAGCATATGCACATAAACAGTAACAGCTACATTACAAAATGCTACTACTTTTTTGTAGATTGCTTACAGCAACACGCTCGAGAGTACATAGCCTTTTTTTTGGTTTTATTTTGTATTATTCAAAGTCCCGTTAACAACAAAGCCTCACCTGTCCTCAAGCATCATAACTTTAACTTCATTTCCAAATGGCAGCTACCACAGTTGAAAACCAGCAGTGATTGAAACGAATCTCTCTCAAGTACCACATCGCATTTCTTAAGCCGAAGCTGATAGGTGTGCTTTTTAGATATGTGCATGAACATACATCCGCATTTACTTGTCTTCCCTTTGCTGGGTAATTATTTGCACAAGGTAAAAATGTGTCCCTTCCCTCATTTGTTGTTGCTTTCATCTGCTGCATGGTGTTCTTGCTCCCCCCTTCTGACTTCAGAGCACAGTAAGACTGATGGAAACTCTTATGCCTTAAAATAGACACAGGCATCTTTCCAGATGAACGATGATACTGGGAAAGCAAGAATTGATTTATTTGACTCTAACATGGCTGGATGTGGCTACCCTGTTTCTGCTGATTACAGCACCATAAAACTCCTTCTAAATTGCCACCATCATTCCCAGGTCCTGAGCTTTGTCAGACAAGCACAAACAACTAGTTTTGGTTTTCTGCGCACACAGCAGCGTAACCTAGATGCAGCTCTCGCCTCCCACCGAACCAACACTGAGCGTCTCCTCAATGGATATTAGGCCTTGGAAATGTCCACAGGGAAGGGGAGAAGAAAGAAGGGAAGAAGAAAGGGGAGAAAGGAGGACTGTCCGGAGGAGGAGGAGGGAGAACACCTTGTACTGCAGCATCTTTGCTCCAGCTCAGGTGCTTTCTCATGTCCCTGTCCCGGTCTGTGACACTCGAGCTCCTCCAGCGGCTGGGTGGCACAGCCACAGCAGATAAGGTAACTTCCACGATTAAGTGGAAACCAATTGCTGTTTACAGAACTGATACTGGGAAAAATCAACACTCCATTTTTGTGTAAGAGTAGTATATAGACATGTAGAAATATTTGCAATAAAACCACTTCCTGAATTCCTTTCAACTTATTCACTAATGTTTTCTAAGTTAAAACACCCCAAATACCGTCTTGGAAAGGTGGTTTTAAAAGCTGACAATCACAATTTGAAAGTAAGTTTCTTGAAAATGTAAAGCTTACATTTAGAGATAGTACCTAATTCTGCAGACCCTGGACCAGTAATATTTGTATTCATTCTCACATTTTCCCACTGCATCTTTTAAACATTTAGAAAAAAAATATATCAGACTAGGCATATTTAGAAACCATTAAAAGATCTTTAACAGACCACTCTATCTTGTAATATTCTCGACCCAGGAAAATAAACACACTAAACGGGATGCTATTTTCAGATTGGTCACAAAATCCTTTGTATAGTATTCCAACAAACTGAAAAATCACTTTTGAATTTATCTTAGAGTCTGACATGAGAAGAGTTTGATGCACTAGTTCCCATAAGTGGAATGCCACCCGTTGCAATACACGCGCCTGTGGAAACCTGTGGGAGTTAAAATGCCACGGACTTCAAAAGGGAGGAGAAGCAGCGTGCTCCACCAGCAGCAGCAGCCAAAACGTAAGGGATAGCAATCATACACAGCCCCCACAACAAGCCGGCCCCACAGATCCGCACTCAGACTGCATTCTTCTGAGGCTGGAACAAGACTTAGTTTTATACTCTCAAGCATAGATTTTGCTTTATAACCCACTTAAGCATTGCTAACTTAAGCATCCATGTTCATTCTTCTCTCTTCATCTTGGAAGATCTTTTCCTTGATACAGTTTAGAAATTTAAAATGTCTAGAAGCTTTATTCCTAAACCAAATTAAAATTAAGGGTTGCTATTAAAATTTAATAAGGCTACTATGTGTTTCAGAAGAAAATAAGCATTCTTAAAAATCGGAAGCTGTTTTGCAGTGAAGTATCTCAACAGCACAGCACAATTAACTATGGAAAGCGTTGAGCGAAGCTTGGGAACAGAGTGTAACAGAAAATTGGAATTTCTATTACTGTTAAATACTTCTTTATTGCCGAATATTTATTAACTCACTTCTAGTTACATCAGTTCACAGAAAACCAGTCCAAGTATTATTACCCTATAATCAGAGCTCCCAGAGCTTCATGGCTATGTCAATAAAACAGAAAGACTGCAGAACTCTCAGATATATTTCTGCAGCTGCTCACCAGCAATGGCTGCATAACGCTTTTGCGAGGCACCTGCTTTTTGGAACAGGAGTGCTGGTCTGTGCCTGACACTGGAGAAGTCCTCTTAAAACGCAGCCCTACGCTGGCCATTAGCAGCATGGCAGAGGCGCGCCCCAGTTTCTCCTGCCTTGAACGCCTTTTGGGATGCAAATCCTTCTTGTGGCATGCTGGCTGGATTTGCTACTAAGATACAGACCCCATCAAACTTTTCAGCTTCAAGGCCATCTCCGCAGAGAGCCTGGAGTTTGCTCGGTGTATACCGGAGTTGCTCGTGTATGGCCATTCCCACACAGGAGCTGGAAGCAGCAGAGCAATGCCAGACCTAAGCTAACAAGTCCAACGGGGTGGACGCACGTAGAGATGCTGTTAGAATCACACCGCTGTGCAAAACAATGTTCCTTTCCCATTTTGGACTTGGTGGACTCCTAATAACCAAGATTTGCTTTCAATTTTGGGTTCCCACAAACAAAAACATTGACAGTGAAACTCCAATGCAACTAAAACATGTAAGAGCTTTGCTGATTTACTTCAAATTCTGCTGAAACTTTGGCAAGAGAGTTCAGGGTCTCAAACTCAGTAGCATTTGGGTTGTTCAGTCTAGGAAAAACAAGGCCTGGAAGAAAACATGTTCACTGCTTTTAAACACAGTAGGGAATAAACACTTGAGAGAGAGAAGAGCTAGTTGAGTTAAACAAAGCTGACGTGAAAAGAAAACCCACTGGTGAAAAACAGACCGAGATCAGTGATGTCCTGAAACACTCTTCTGATTGTAACAGGGAGGGCAAAAACGCCAGCACCTTCTAGCATACAGCTTGATAAACATGTTTCTTACGGACGCATTTATCAGGGCACAGATGTTCCCTGATGAAGACAGGTGTCAAGATAGGCTTGAAGAAGAAATATCAGTGAAAGAGTTAACGACTGATAGCAAAACCACTTTGACCTGTCTATTTTTATCAGCAGAAAAATACTTCAAACTATAGATAAGGTGCTTTTGCAACTCAACTACAGTAATTTGTCTTCCATGACAGACATGAGATGCAAGATTTAGGGTTTTCTTTCTCCTGTTTTATTAAAGAAAAGAGCTTTCATATATTATTACTTCTGATTAGTCGTGCACTGGTTTGTGCTCTTCACACTAATTTTTTTTTTTTTTGGTAGGAACTTAGTCTTACAACAATATTTAAAACAGTTACACTTAATACTTGTTCTTCAGCCTTTTCATTTGGATCAGAGACAAGCAGACTTCCTGACTAAAAATATGTGTTTTAACATGGTGCTTTTTACAAAATAGCCAAATAAGAACGCAAAAATAAATTAAAAAAATAAAAAAATATTCCAGTATGATCTCAGTGTAACGACACTTTTCATGGCAGCAGGAGTAAGAGCTTCATGGATGAGACTGCAGCATGATTATAAAGAAGAGTCATGTCCTGCCCATCCTTTCATCCTATATCTCCACTTTCAGGCTTTGAAGACAAGGACATTTCCCTAAAAGAAGCTGGAGACAACCAACAACCAGCTAAAAAAGAGACTGAAGGAGGAAGACTTCAGTGAAGAATTTAGATGGTCCATTCTGGCTGTCTGGACTGTGTTGCTCAAAGCTCTCATTTTGCTTTAGCTTTTGACTCTTGACTGAACACATGAGGAGAAACCAGGGACTACTAGACTGCCCAACGATGGTGCAGTTCCACAGCTGGGTAGCCAGTCAATAGACAAACTCCTCAACTTCTTATGAGTTTTATTAGGTTTTTGATTAGTCTTCAGTCAGTTGGGTTCCCTGGTCTGGCTTAGAGTAAGATCAGATAAGCACCAGTGCTGACTCAAGGCAGAGGGCGAGAAACGTGGGAGAACACGGAGACGGAGGGAGGTCAGAAGCGTGACAACGGCAACCTCGACTGGCTCAAACCCTTGTGCAGCTTTACTCACGTGCAGTATTTCCACAAATACCTTAAACCAGCTTAAGCCAGCATGCCTGCTAGAAGACATGCTGGCCTTCCTTTCCCTCTGCCCGTTTACAAGGTAAAAAATACGATTAGTTTTCAACAAGACCAGTTTTCCCAGTCTGGAATGGTGCGATAGCACTTTTCTGGCACAAAAGGAGGGAGGAAGAAGCTTCCTTTGACAGCAATACTAGCTTAAATTGACCACAAAACTAGGATCTTAAATAAACACAGCAGAAGACAAAAAAAAGCTTATACTTCATCACTGCCTTTGCCACAAAGGATCACAGTGTTACAACCGAAGAACTGGAGACAGCAATAACGTAGTCACATTTTCTGGATTTATGCGAGTGATCTGGAACGGAGGGAGTTCCGAGTCACCAAATTCCTATTTTGCCTTCTTTTTTCAGATTGCCACAGGAATATATCTCTCTCTATATTTAATGAATCTACTTTTTTTTTTTTTTTTTTTTTTTTTTTATTATATGGTTTTAAAACGCAGATATTCTAGGCAAAGATCAGGAACCACTGTACTAGACACTGCAAGCAATATATGTTCCTCGCTTTAAATAACTTCTAGTACACATATTTGCATACTTGCTACAAAAGTTCTCTTGTTTGGATACATGATGGAATTTGAGAAATGAACTTTTCATTTAAACTCTGCAAGACCTGTAGGATTGTGACCTTGAATACAAAAAAAAAAAAAAGAAAAATACTGCAGAAGGTCTCCACCACGTCTAGCTTTACAACAGTGTAATCAGATTTCTGTTTTCATTAGAACAGTACTTAGAATTTCTTTTGTCACATCTTCTGTTGTATTGCTGTTCATTGCCTGCATGGAACTGGTTTTTGGGTTTTTTTTTTCATAATTAGCAATTAGGGAAAAAAACATTGAAATAATAATAAAATTTTGGCAACGTCACTTAAATATTTAGACTCTGAAGCAATATAAAGAAATTGTTTTTAAATTCAGATTATGTTTTAATTAATCTCCATGTGCTAGAAACAAAAAATAGCTGTAGCTCTACAAATAAAAGTTCATTGCATGCAAATTGCTATCTCCTCACAGGGACCAATACAGTTAATAATATAAACCCCTGGCACAGTACTGCTAAGCATCTGAAAAAACATGAGATGTCGCACTCTAATCTTAGTTATTTCCCATTTTTTAAATTTATTTACCTACCAGTGTAACCTTACCTTAGCGGAGCGACTTAAAAAGAAGGGGAGGTCAGAGATAATGCAAGGAGAGGAGAAAGAGGAAAAAGCGGGGGAGAAACCAATATTTGAACATGAACTACTGCAATTCATTCCATAAAGGAACTATTGCAGATTTCTATGCTCCCTAGGTTGGTTGTTTGGGTTGTCAGGTTTTGGTTTTTTGTTTTTGTTTTGTTTTTACTCGCTCT
Source organism: Haliaeetus albicilla (assembly GCF_947461875.1). Taxonomy (NCBI): domain Eukaryota; kingdom Metazoa; phylum Chordata; class Aves; order Accipitriformes; family Accipitridae; genus Haliaeetus; species Haliaeetus albicilla. Next base: position 37,824,672 of record NC_091491.1, read on the forward strand.
ACATGCCATAAACATTTCCTATATAAAATGAAGCTGTGTGATCTCATCCTGACTGCTCTGTATCATACCAAAAAAATTGTACTCACCGGTATGAGGTTTCTGGAAGCAAATCATCGATAACGTAAGTTGTCACATTTCCTACTGGAATGCTGATGTCACCCAAGTCAATGTTGTATGACGTAATCTCAGCTCCGTTATTGCATGGCTCTTCCCAGTTCAGTACAAGGCACACAGAGGGTGAGAGGTGACAGGCATCCACGTGCTCATCCTCCAGCACAGAGAGGGTAGAGACCGCATCAGGCACAGACGCGGGGATTCTGCAGGTTACCAGGTCACTGTAAGGTCCAGCTCCTGCCTGGTTAATAGCCTGTGTGGGGAAAAAAAAAATATTTTTACAGCATAAATGTTCTCTTTCACATGTCTATCAAGTTGATAATAATGAACTGTGCAGCCTGGAAGAGCTGCATGCATTCTTCAAAGAGTATGCACCACTGCTTTATTCTCTAAAGCATGACTTATTCCCTCTACCTATACTAGAGCAATTAACATCTTCCTTTGTTACTCAGGGGTATCTCTCAGAAAAACTGGAGAATATTTCTCTTTTCCCTAACAGCTATTTAATCAAACTTTACAGTAACCTTTTTATCAGCAGCAAACTTTGTTTAGTAAGGGAAAATGTCACAGTCATGCTGTCAGTGACAGGTGACATCACATTGTTCAGCAAATTGGCTACCCCAAATTGTTGAGCCGCCCTGTATAAAATCCTTAGTATACTGCAGAGTGCAACATCAGATGTTTTATGCAAGCAGAGTACCCCTAGACATAAGAGGCATTTGGCTTGCTGAGAGCTACACTGGTTCCTAACTCAGAGAATGGATAGCTAATGTCACGCTAAAAAGTTTCTGATAAGAATATAGGAACTCAGCATGGCGTCAAGCCTACGACTCAGATTTCCCCAGAAGTCACAAATCACTAGCAAACCACCACCAAAACACATAGCTCAAGAGAGGAGAGCTTCTCATCTTGACTCGTAGATCCAGGATCCCAGTGGAAACCAAGTTTCAAAATCTGGCCCGCTTCTCATTAATTGCAGAAGCTGTTGTCTTTGCAAGCTCAACATTGCACAATTGTACAGAGCTGGTTTTTCAGCAGTTGATGCTCAGTTAGTGGCAAATGTTAACTCCTCAGGATTATTATAAGCTCCTGTGCACACAATCACAGAACCATGGAGACTGGAAGGAACCTTGGGACACATCTAGTCCAAACTGCTACTCCAAGTGGGGGTCAAAGCTGAATACAGACCAGGCTGCTCAGGCTTTTGTCCAGTCGGGTCTTGAAAAATTCCAAGGATGGAGATTGCACAGCCCCTCTGGACCACTGTTACAATCCTTAATTGCCCGCACAGCGATAACTTTTTTCTTTCTATCTCATCTGAACGCCTCTATTTCAACCTCTGCCTGGAGCAAAACTGGACGCAGTATTCCAGGTTCTCATGAACGGCACGAAACGGGCAACACCACCTTCCCTCCATCTGCTAGCTGGGCTCCTCCTGTGTGCTGCTAGCCCACAAGGTACGTGGAGAGCTTCTGATAGCATATTATGGCACAGGCTGAGCTACAGGTGGTCCAGAAGGCAAAGACCTTCAAAAGCAGCCTTGACATTACCCAGCATCATCCACCACCCACGTTTCCTTCGCATTTGGAAAAGCGAGCCCAGAGTCTCCCACCAGATTACAATTAATTAGAAAACTTGGGTTTACAATGTTGCCAGTAGAACTATGATGGCAAGGAAAGGACGTCTCAAACAATTGTTTGATTTCTTATCTGTGCTTCACTGTAGTGAATAACTTATTTCTGCTATGCATAATACAAACACAAAGCCGTGTTCTGTTTTTCCAGGAGGCGTTTTGTTCAATTGAAGAAAGAGATAATAAAGTTAGATTTGTCAGCCTTTAAAAAACCCTTCAAAACAAACCCTGCTCCAGGGACATCTTCTATTTAGTGAAGCGCTCCTAGAGCTGTTAGAAGTGAGCCTTGTTTCCCGGTCTGCCGATGATATTATTTGTCTTGCCTCTAAACCAGTGTTTAGCAATCTGTATCTTGCTCCAAGCAATTTATTTTCAGTGATGCTTTTACCTGCTTTATTGGACAATCTCATCATCCTAACTGATGGGAATTTCATTCTACTTTGCTTCTTAGACATCCCCCCCACCCCCTGCAAATGACACAATATTCCCCTTTGCAGAAGCCACAATTGTTTTCAGGAATATTCATTACAGGAAAAAAGTTGAGCAACAGTAAAGACAAATTGTCTGCCCTGCAGTTATATATGCCTGATTCCTCAGTTCTCTCTTTTTATTGAGTTACTGTAGATTGAGATAGCAATACTGTGTGTTTATTAGAAGGCAGAGTAAATGTGGTTTGGGGAATTTTTATTTTTAAAAAGCAAAAGAAAGATTTTTCTGTTAAAGCTGCTAACAGGTAAGAAAACCTGCCATTATTCTCTCCTTTTTATTTTAGAAGAAAGACTAAAATTTCTGAAACTATTTAACTTTCCTTCTTTACTTGCTATACATACTTTGCTCTTTTTTTTTTGTAGTTGTTTAAATGTTCCAGTGTTATAACAAATTCTTCTTCATATAATACACAGATCAGATCTAGAGGATGAAGCCCTCTAGAAAGCAATGCATGGGTCACTGATGGACTTCAATGAAATGTCTTAGTGCTGTCATGCATTTCACTTAACTTCTGCCTGTGGATTAAATTATATCGGCTGTGTTAAAAACTGGGTAGATTTGTGCAACATTTTTGTGGCAGGGAGTTTAAAATGAACGCCCGCTCAAAAATCAAAGATGCTATACAGCTGGCTGTTTCCATTTTTAACATTAAAACCCCCTTGAACTCCCCGCCGCTCACCGCAGAAGTGGTCTCACGGTCTCCTCCCTGCCCAGCGGATGCTGAATGCTTTCCCTCTTGCGCAAACAAGAGGCACTTTCTGTCACACACTTCCAAGCCACTCATACGCTCTTTCAATTCGCCTTCCCCAACAGTGCCAGTGCAGGTATACGGCCAGCTATGACCCAGTCAGAAAATACAGTTGAGTGTACTTAGAGGTGTGGGGCCCTAGCTCCTTGGCTGCTGACCAGCTGCTCGAAAGCTACTTCGTTAAAAAAAATAATTAAAAAATTCAATGTCCTGTTTAAAAAAAAGAAAAAAGAAGGAAACACTCGACAGAAGCATGTTGTTCTTGATCAAAGAAATGACCCTGGGTGGTCCACACATTGCCAGCTGGGTGGGTACATGAACTTTTGGTTGGATTACTGGTGGTATTCTGTCTTCACATACAAATAAATCTTGTGGAAGAGTATCTTGGGCAAAAATATTTTTACTTCACTCCCACTTACTTTACTTTCCATCAGACATAAAGGAGAAGAAGTGCTATATTTTTATTTTCATATCTATATATATGTGTAAAAAATATATTTTAACTGTTACTTTTTGCTGAAAATGACATGAGAAAAAGAGATCAAAGAAAAAGAAATCATATAGAGACTCTACTTGAGATCCCATCTTACAAATCTAAGAGACAAAATGGTAAAGATGAGGACTCACTTTCTGGCAACTACCATCTCCTATCTACATAGGAATCCACTTGGCTGGTTTGCTTTACTTGATAAATGAAACAGATGTCGGAGTTTATTATTTAAGCTAGGGGAATCTTCAACATCCAGTTGGGAGGTAAATGTTATTTACATCTCATTACCAAGGAAAAAAAAAATAATTTTTTTGGAAATTGTCTAAAACATTATCATTTTGTTTTAATATCCGAGGGCAAGGTGGCTGTTAAAAGCATTATTCAACAAAAAAACCCCACACTATACACGAGAGCAATTTTCAAGAGCTAAAAGTCATACCAACTCCCTTGTTTATCACTCTGAATTGTGCAGAATCTAAACCATTCAGTTATATAGCAACAGTCTGCATGATTTAAATAAACACACATTCCTTCTGACTTACAGGACACATGACTTCATAGTGGCTAGTGATAAAACAAAAACACACTGGAAGGAAACTCTGTTTACACCTTAGATTGCAATGCATGCAAAACCTCTTAACTTCCATACCTGTAGCCTACAGCAGTAATGCGCTGCCGCTGACAATTCACTTATTTCAAAGCAGGTGTCTGTGCCACTATATGCAAGTTGTAGAGATTCCTCATCTTCTCCCCACTCTAATCTGTATTCAGAGATGTCAGCACCAGAACATTCAGGACTCTGCAACACAAATATTTATGTGGTTCAATTCAGAAATGAGCACTTCAGATCTCTGTGTTTCACTGGGTGAGGAATAAAGTACATGGAAAAAAACCCCACATTATTTTTGAATTAATACACCATTACTGCTGCAAATGCGCTGAATTAGTGTTCCCTAATAGGTTACTGAAACAGGCCAATTCTACACAAAAATTACCTGATAGAAATTCAGAGAAATGAGAAAGCTACTTTGAGTATGCAGCTACTTTGCTTTTCATCAGGACACTCAGGAATAAATCATCTCTCCACTGGCTTGGCAGCAGCACAACCGTGGAGAACACAAAAAAGCATCAATCTGGTGCAGTCTAGCCGAGCGATCAAAACGCAGCTCTGGAAGAGCCAGCCTTCAAGCCTGAAGTAGTTACTCATGTTACTGAGAAAAGAATAACCTGAACAAGCGAAGAGCTCGCCTGAGGTTTTCAGTGGAAGTCACCCATCACGCTAATGGTTCCAGTATGGGACACGGGAGTGCGGACCTGGGTACGTTAATATCCACAAAAAGACTCCTGCAGGGTCCGTATGTCCTCAGCAATCCCTTCATCATCCTGAAGTCTAGGGGACCATGGAATAAATACCTGAATTTGCTGGAGATGAGCTAGTGCAGGCCTAACGGCATGGTTCCCGAAACAAAATATTTTGGGTTTTTACCAGAACTACCTAGAGCTGTACTGGGTGGACTGAAGCAGCTGGGGGAATCACGGCTCTACGTGCAGAGGTGCGGTCTAGGATATGGCAAAGCCTTTGTGATTAGGGCACGCGAGGTGTAATTTCCAGTAAAAGGATCCAGCGCGTTGCTGCACGCCACAAACACCATCCTGCGCACGCACGTGGGTTTCTCTAGCTCTGCCTCTCAGCTTCCAGCGGCTTGAGTAGGAGCGTTCAGCATTGCTACGCCAGCGTTTTAAAACAATGTGTAAAAAAGGCATAGTAGGCACCGTGGTGTGCTCTCTAGCCAGACAAAAAAACCCTCCCCAGTCCTGCTCTGGTTTTCCTTCATATTCATATCAGCCAAAAAAAATGATAGACTCTTTAAGGAAACATAACCATTGCAAACCACATTACTCCTTCTGTAGCTGCATTTTTAGCTAGAATAAACAAATATATCCTGCATATAAATATGAAGCCTACCAGAAACATTGCTGCATTCGCTCACGGTTGGGGAGAGCAAATGCCATATACTCATTTAAAAGGTAACATTTAAAAGTTTCGTGCAACTTCTAGCTTCGTGTCACAAACTCTTGCAAGAAATATTAACAAATACCCCCAAACTGCACCAAATGCACCTATTTCATTATAAAACTGAACTCAGATGACATTCGTATCTAGATATGCTGTTAGCACAATCAATTTAGTCGAGCATCTCATGAACATTAATAACTTCTTTCTCAACAGCGGCATCCTTTTGTGGAGGGACACAAAGGATGCAGGGTTGGAACGGCTGCTAGGTTTTCAAAGAAAGTCTGTGGCAGCACTACAGCCCCACTGCTCCATATCACAACATTATTTATGACAACATCCTTTCCTTTCTGCCTTAATTACATAACATATATAGATCTTTTTAATGACACCCATCAACCCCTCAGCATTTCAGCTAAGACTTATTTTAAGAGTCCAATGTCTAAGATCCAGAAGAATGGAGAAGGAACGCACACGCACTAAAATAAAAGTAAATATTTGGGGAAGAGACAAACAATTTTTGAGGAAAAAACACTACATCATAAGCATTTATACAGAGTTAATTTCTTATCAGAGACTCCAGCTTCAGCCAAAATCAAATATTTGCTTTCACAATTCCACCCCAGGACACGCTGACATGCTAAAAGCCTGCAGAGAGCACTTCTACCCAACCAGTGCTCTATCATCTGACGCCAGCGTAGGAGGTCTCGTGTCTGAATCCTAGTCCAGATGACTCATGATCAACTTCATGCAATTCTTTAAAGAGAAAAGTAGAGAAGATGATTTTCTGCAACAGAAGAGTTTCTGCATATGGTTTTCTTGCACAAAGTTCCAAACCCGTGAATAGCTCTCAAGCTAGCTTTCAAGTTTTGTGGTGACCATACTAGTTTGGATAAGCAAGATGGAAATTAAACAATCAGGGCACCTGACTTACCTCCCAGCTTACAAGTACACGTGTGTCAGACAGAAAGGAGAGGGAAGGTGCTCTGCACTGGCCGGGTGGTCCTGCTGCTGTGGTGACTTCTGTAGCCTCCGAATACGGCCCGTACTAGAGGGGAACAAGGTGTCTGTACGTTAATATATAAACGTGCACGCATCTCGCATTCCTCAAAGGCTTTCCAAGAACAGCACACAAACTTTTTCAATGCTATGAACTTCCTCAAACGTAGACTGGGCTTCTACTCGGCACCAAATACCAGAGTTCATACCACGTAAATTATTGCAAAGTTAAAATGTGAGGTAAGCTCAGGTACAAGCAGACAGCATGTACATCCTCCTGTGCGGCGCTGAGTGCCCGTGAAAGCGTAAGCCACCTCCAGTTTACCCAAGAGTGAGAATGTACACTCAGCAATGGAGTAACTGAGGAACAGTTTGTGTCCCTCTACCTTACCTTAAAGTAATGTGTTCGCACGTCTGTGCCGTAGCTCGGCATAACTGCCTTCTCGCGGACGTAAGGAGGAGCATAACAACAGTAAAGCACATACTGGAGTCCAAATCCAGCTTCGTTTATATAAAATGCCTGCCAGACGTTAATTATAAAAGGACAGGATGTGATGGAGCCCCAGTCTGGGTTCAGCGTGCAGGGGCATGCCGCACACACGCCGTGTATGGCTCAGCTCCACAGGCAGCTGAGCCAACTGCTCAGACAACTTTTGAGCCTTTGGTAGGAGAATAATTTAAATGCATATTAGCAAAAGAAAAGACAATTTTCAAAAGTCTGGAAAACCGGCTTCAGCCAGTAGTGCGAGGACAGCAGAGAGAGAACCGTGGAAATAGCCTTCCCAAGGCCTCTTGAGTGGGATAATAAAGTTTGTTCAGTACCTCCCCAAGCTAATTAGAAATCATTCTCCAGAACAAAGAAACTTCGCTGGAAGCAATCAGAGGAAAAACACTGATATTTACTTATGTTGGAATGCAATACTAGCAAGCATGAAGAAAATGAGCCACTACAAAGGCTGAACAACACTGAAATTATGAACCCCAGAAAACCTCAACAGATGTGTCAGTATCTGTGCTATTGAGAAAGGCTAACACTGATCACTTGGTTTGAATTACAAAGAATGCACGCTTCAACAAAATCTTGTTTATTGACTTCTGCTGTTTTCTTTACCAAATGGGAGGAAGAAAGGTGTTTGCATCTGGTAAAAAAACCCCAACCAAACCAAAACCAGCCCCCTCATTTAACAAAGCGTGGACCTTTGCAACTTTAAACACTATTTTGAAAAAAAAAAAAAAAAAAAAAGAGAGAGAGAAACAAAAAGGAAAAAAGAGGAAAAATAAGGGGGGAGGGGGGACAGGGAAGGCACCACATATCCAAAGCTACCAGGTGGGCAGTGGCTTTCATTCCAGCAAGCAAATCCAATCTCTCCACGTGTATGTAATTCATTTGTCACAAAAATAGTGGATATTTTTAAAACAAAACAGTTTAACAGTCTTGCATATTTTTCTAATACCCAAGTGAAGTTTTAACAGAACTTCTCCCTGTAAGTGAATAACTTTAAACCTTTGTGTTATGTTTGTTTTCAAGATTTCCTGGGAACAAACACATCAATAGGCACATACTGTTGCTAGGACTGCCTTTATAAAAACCCTTGGAAAGATGCTCTCACAAAGGCAAGCAGCACCAACCCAAACCTCACTGAATTAACAAGATCTTTCAATGGAACTCCATGGACATCAGATAGAATTTCTGATGTATTTGGGAAGGCACATCTTGCAAGGAAATCATGTAACAGCAACAACAAAAAATCATCAAATCTATAAAGCATGTATTTTTTTTTAAATGAAAACAAAAAAAACCATTAAGAATGCAAGCTTTCCTCAAAATAGATCAATACCTGAGTGAAATGTCAGTAATTGTTTTTACACAGTTAAGATTTAAAACAAAAAGAAGGAACGCAGTGGAAAGGGAATAAACAGATCCCTCCTTGTAAGCAGACAGGACTTTTAGCAGGGATTTTGCACATTTTGGTGCAGCTGATTTTGGCCAGTCAAATCATATTAGTACCTGAAATCTCCTTTTAAAAGAGTACCAGATCCAAACCTGCAGCTCTTCCTCAAAAGCTCCTTTCAGCACTTCCCACTTTATTTTCTTTTGCCCATCTCCCCTTCAACTTTGTGGTCACCAGCACTAACACAATCACGTTCCACAATCGCCCATCTCAGGCACAGTACCACTTCCAGAGAGAAAAAGCCAAAGCACGCTGCGGCACGCTGCACGTACCCCGCCATCGTTCAGAGCTCTCACTCTGAACCGATACGTTGCTCCAGGAAGGAGGTTGCTGATGGTGCACTCCAGATCAGGCCCATGATACACTTCAGACACGACTTCTTCGGGTTCTGTCATTTCTACGCAGTACTCTGAGACAGGACAGCCGCTTTCTGACGGAGGAACATCTAGAAAGAAATCACAGAATGCATTAGTAACATATGGACATATGCCAGGAAGATTAATTTTTTACTTCACATACCACAGAAATACATACACACATATATATATATATATACACACACGTGTGTGTGTATAGACATATATATGCATAGCAAAGAAAAACATCTGCTGGATACTGGCATGTACCATGTATTCTGAAAAATGTGCATTTTTTGACAGTTTAGTGTCATGTCCATGGCCTAAGTCCTTTGCAAAATTAACGTGTCCAATGGATTGTGTGCGTTATACTGTGGATCAGGGTTTAAATGCCACCCAAAATCCTCGATATGTTCTAACTCACGTTTCTGGGAGAAGTGCTATATTAGAAGCAGCAAAATGCTTCTGCTAAGACAATATTGCAAAGGAATAAAAAAGATCTTGAATCACACAGTGTTTTTGCAATACAGAGCCGCAGCGGCCAATGAGAAGCTGCGCTTCTGACTTGCACAGACTTCACCGGCCTTCGCTCTGTAGTTCCCGCTGAACAGAATACACTTCAACTTCTCACAAAAGTCTAGCAACAGAAATAAAAGCTAAGGCGAGTTCAGCAACCAACCACCAAGATCAAAGCTATTCAAAAGTGAGATGCTCCAACGGCTTACCCCATTGTAGCTGTACTTCTTTGTGCTTCGGCTTCCCCAAAACTCTTGGTGGCCGGCAGTGACCTGGTGCAACACTTAGCGTACGGACAGGTAAACTTTCAGAACACTGGAAGAGAACAGGAGCTGAAGTTAGCGCTCTGGTACGAATACCACCTACAAAGCGAGGCATGATTAGAAAGTGGCACAAGAAATTGTTTTCTGAAACAATCACTTAATAGAAATTTATATAAACAATAAAGGATAGGAGATGCTATCAAGCATGTTACTTAAAAATGCAATTAATAGAGTTATTTCATTAGCATACTCAAAATGGTAGCACAGGAAACTATGATGGCTAATCATAGTTGTGAGGTTCTTTATTTTAATTTTCCTTGTTTTTAAAATAATATCAAGGCCTAAAGTACTCAATCATAAAAAAAAAAAAATCAAAGCAGGAGGAATAAAAGTGTAGCTACTGAAATGATTTTAAATCAAAGAAGGGAATGACAGGAATCAGTGGCTGGATAATGGAACCCAAAAATTTAAAGACGAGTTCAGCCACATGAAAGGTAATTAACTGTTAAAACAAACCACCCCTACTGCATCTCCAGTCACCTGCTTTGTACATGAGAATCTGTGGCCTTACTCAACAAGTGGCCAGATCAGCTAAACATGATGGTCTTTTCTAGCCTAAGTATAAACACCTACAGACTGATTTTGAGGAAACCAAACCCCACTAAATTGCAATTTGCCTGAAAAAAATGCCATCAGTTACACATAAGTCTAAAATTCAACCACTTGCAACAGAAGATTAACTGCAATCAGTGTAGCTTTACTGTGCTACACAAAAAAACCTTCTTAAAGCAGAAATCTTTTACCAAGAATAGCAGATAAATCTTTGAAAAATATAAAACCAATAGTCCTTATCGTTAAATAATACTTACCTGACTGTGTCCGCCAGTGCTGATACAGCATGCCCGGAGTTTATACAAAGTGCCTGGTTTCAAGTGAGTACAGGTATATTCTGTAGCCGATCCACTATATGCCACTTCCCATTGATTTGCTAAAAAATGAGATATATCCAAGTTTAGAGAAGTATAATGCAAGAATTTCACTTGTGTCTAGGAGGAAAGAAAATCCTTAACATGATCTTCCACAAGTGATATATTTCAGGAAAGTCACTAGTGTTAGTATTACTATGAATATTATTCCCTCTTAAAGACATACCTATACATAGACACATATACAAATATATATATATACTCTTTCAAATACAAGTATTTCTAAAGTGTATTAAAAATATCAAATCAAACAGTAGGTTCAGCCCTATAACCTAAAATTCCACTAGTCTTAGAGAAAAAGAGCATAGTTAAAAAAAAAAAATCACAGCAAAAACTCCCCCAAACCCAACCCAAACTCTCCCAGGAACCCTGCGAGTTTTAAGGCTGCAAGTATGTAACTCGATTTCAATCTTATCTGCAGCATTAGTGCATTAATGATAATAACAACAGCAGCCCAAAGGGTCAGTACTTCTTTATAGTAGCCATAATGGATTGAAATGGAGAAAACTTGTTTCACGTTTACCTTCCGGACTTCCTTGAGAAATCTCTAATAGATACTTCAGGATTTCTGAACCACCATTATCCTGTGGAGGATCTGAAAAAATAAAGCAAGTTGTTAGTAAATCAAGATTAGGAGTGAAATGTAACAAAAAGGTTAAAGAACTTGTTTCTGATTCTGCTCCTTCTCCTCCACGAACTCCCCCACACTAACTACACCAAGGAATTTATAGCAGAAGCAGGTAGCAGATGTTAGTTTTCAGCATGAGTCAGAACAAGGCGGCTGGATAATGATGTTACAAACAAAATGTATGGAAAAAGCATAGAAAGAGATGCAGCGTGGAGGCTTGCCCCATCGATGGAGGAAGCAGCTGGAATGATGCTGCAACGGGACATGAAATGAAAGGTGAAAAGCCTGAAGATGCACTTGAGTGCAAGTTAGTCAATAAAGACAAGCAACATTTTCGAGTCTGAAAACATTAAGAGCCTCTACACATCTTTTAAAATATTAAAAAAATTAAGTTGTCAAGCTCTCCAAACACGTTCAACTTCAGAGTGAGAAGCAGTGTGAAAAATCTAAGTTTTAATACATATTTACATAATTTTATTTGAACTTATTATGACCCAAAAAAGCTCTACTGCGACAAACTGAACTGGCTTACCCCACTTCACACTGAAGCCATGAGATGTTATTGGCCCCTTAATAACAGGTCTGGTTGGAGGTCCTGGCCTGTCTGGGCTTGTTGTACAGACCAACACTTCGCTGGGAGAACTCTTGCCTTCCACATTAGAAGCAAACAGCTGAAACAAAACCACAAGTTTACCGTTGTTTACTGTAACTGGACAGTTCTGCATGAGACTTCTTTTAGTAATTGCACAAATATCATTAACCTGAAAAGTATGTCACATCCCAAAGTGTGTGGGATTCTAGTAACAGATATTAGACTGTCACGTTATTTCTTTACAAGCCACGTTGATTCTTCCCCTCCCTGCACTGAAAATAGATCATGACATGTTTAAGATAAGAGCACTGCTGTTTTTCCCTTTAAAAAAATTCATGTGGCAATTTGTGGTTATTTACTCATAAAAGATGAAAACGATGACAATAACTATGCTATTTTTGTTTTGGAGGTATTTCAAACTGCTATTTAAAACAAATTAATTCAGAGTATCAGTAATCATGCAATTAAAAGCTTAAGTAGCATGACACACAAACAAGAAACATGTAATTTACAGCCACTGAAACGAGCAGGATCCGCACAAAGAAAACTTTCTCAGCCAAATCCTTCGTCTCTACTGAAGAACACTTTCTTCTGACTTCAGGGAGAAGGTTGCTAAGCTAAGAAAAGACGTAAGGACCTGGCGAGGAGACTGAGCAGATCAGGATCGTACAAGAAACCCCAAACAGTCCAATGTTTTGTGGCTGCTGAGAGCTGTATTAGCTCATGCTAGTCTCTGGGTCAGAGATCTGCTGCCAAGGAAGTGAGTTATAAAATATGTATTATAATTGCTAATTGTAAATATAAGCAAGCAGGAACTTTTCTACTCGGGAAGCTCTGTTATTCTCAGGAGCAGTCACTTCTATCCTCTCTCCTAACACAGGCACCTGAGGAAAAAAGACTTGCAATTTTTAAGGCCAAAAAAAGAAATTGAGGTTCTCTAGCCTATATGCTTGCTTTGAATAAGTCACTAAAGCCACTATCAACTCCTGAGTATCATCTCTCGGTTCTTCTGTGATTATTCTCCAATTTAGGACATCTTGCCATGAACACCAGATACATGAGCTAGACAAATATCCCAGTAACAGCTCTAGGGAATCTGGGTTAGCTACAAATGTAATGCAACATCTATACATTTCCCCTATGTATACAGCTAAAGACTGCACTAGCCTGACAGGAACTGAAAATTTGTATTAAATTGATTGTTCAAGCAGTATCTTCAACACTTTTTCAGAGCCACAGCTTCCCCAACCCAGAGGTCCCCATCCTCCTAACAGGAATAAAAATAAAACTTTGTTTCCAGGTCACAGATAAAATTATGCAAAGGTATACACAGCACTGCTTTTTGTGGAACCTCACTAGAAACAGTTGTTGGTGATTCCCGCCTACGTGTCAAACACTTCAGAGAATGGAATTTCTGCACCTTGTTGTGTTTGGTATCATTTGCCCTTCTGTGCCAAACCCTCACTCGGTACCGAACAAATGCCTTTACAACGGTGTATTACACTACCATTGTGACTTTAATCAACCAACCTTTATTTCATCAAAAATGTTAGGAGGATGTCTCCTCTGTAAGCGCACATTGTCTGGCATGGATTAAATTTCCCCCTATAATTCTTTATTATTAAGGGGGTTCCCCAGAGAACCATATTTTGCCCAGGTTCAAAGACAAGCCTAGGACTTGCCAGATAGCCCCCAACGTGAGTTTTAAAACACTCCTGTGATCCCAGGGTGCCTGTGTTTGGTTTTGTTTGTTCGTTTTGTTTTATAGTTTTGGGGATCCTTCCCCAAATTCCACAGCTAATTAATGCTGGTCCACATGCAACGAGGGAACGTCTCAGTGCCGAGTCAGAGCAGAGTTGTGCTTGTAGCCAGCGACACGAGGCTACAAGTTTGCTCTGATACCAACCCGGTTTTGTAAGATTAAACAAAAATTCGTGTTTAATTTGAAAGCAGGTTGCAGAGAAGCACTAACTGTCCTTTCCCCTCCGCCAGCCACCACAGCTTTTAGTGCTAAGCTAAAAGGCATCACCTCTGAGCGACACCGCAACAACTTTCCGATTCTTTGGACAGTCCTTCGTGCAACTTCACAAGGTCTTCTGTTGCACAATGGAATATATGCAAATTCGTTTTTAAGGATTTAAGTGAGTCTTTGGGTAAAGTAGGATTTTTTTGTTGGTCCTGTATATACCAAGACGTACGGAAGCCAAATGTTTTTGTACCTACGGCACCCTTCTCTCCCCGCGCTGTTAACAGGGGACACGAAGCCGCTTCCAGGCCCCGATTCCGTTTGGGAATTGGCTTTTCGGATGACGGACGGGATGGCGGCGCTCCGGCCGCCGCGGCCCAACGCCATCTTGTGGAGCCGCCACGGCCGACAGCCCGGCCGGCGGCCGGGACCGACAGCCGGACCGCAAGGCCGCTGGTAAAAACCATGCCATCTTCTCCTCGACAGCAGCTCTTGTGTTGTGCCGGGTGGCTTCGGCAGCAGCGAGGCTGATGACTGAATTTTGTGTTTGCAAAAAGACTTCAGAGCGTCTCTCTTGGGGGGGGGGGGGGCTGTATTTAGGAGCACCCCCAGAGCAGGAGACACCAACACTTGCTAAAAAAACAGCTCCAAAACCAGCCACGGGTACGTATGAGACAGAAAAGCTTCAATTTCTGCATGTCCAGGGAAGACAGGCCCCTGAGCTGGGGAGGGAAGCTGGGCTTGCTGGGCTCCTTACAGCACTTGCTCCACTGTGTAGAAGTGAGACTGGTTTTGTGACCGTGGATCAGGTTTTGGGGGAGCAATGCAGCTGAGAACCACGTCACACCCTGAGCCACACTTTTACAACGTCATATCTGACAGGACAGGGCACCGAGAACTACGCTTGTTTCAAAAAGGCTGAGCAATGAGCATCTCCTGTGATAAAAGTAAAAATACAACTAACAGTCTAGCCTATTAGGTCACAGTATAAAGTAAATTTGTATCTGATGACTCAGTTTTGGAGGTAGTACTAAAGGGTCCCTACGGCGCTTGGAAAAAACCCAACACAGAAAATACTACGCAATGACAAGAGGAAAAAGATTTTACCCTGAATTTATACTGTGTGCTTCTTCTGAGATTCTTCACAGTACAGGCTTGCTCCTCTCCAGTGTACTTTGGGTGAAACACGCTGTCCTGGAAAAAACAAACCCAAACAAATTCCTGTAACTGAGGAGTCTGAGGAAGTACTCTCTGTATTATAGTCTGTAGCTAGAACACATTATAGCAAAAGGGCTTTATAGTCGAGTGTTTTTTATTATAATTATTACTTTAAAGCTGCAAGGCCACAATAAGGATGTTGCAACTGACCTGAATAATATAATTTTGCTGTAAAATAAGCACAAAAAACAATCGCGACAGTTTAACACGTTACAGAAACAGAAGTGACAGAAGACAGAACGCAAGCACACCACAGAGCAGTGAGGACACGGCAGACCAAACTGGTTAAGGACAAACTGCCCTATACCTTACAGACTCCTGTGAAGCTTTGTAATGTAATCATGCATGACAGTACATATTTTTAGCTAAGGATTCATAACTCTGCTGTGGAGCAGAACAAATCACACAGCTCTGTCCTGCCAAGTACCCAGTACTCCTAGAAGACCCTCCAAAGCAGCAACCCACAATCTTCTTGGTGATCTTGAATTAATAAATGAAAACTCAAACTAAGTCATGCAGTATACTTTTTAGTAACACGGTACTTACATTATCTTCTTCCTGAATTTCCAGGGTGTAGGAAATCACTTCTTCTGGTGTACATCCTTCTACTTTATTCCACTGCAATGCGATCCACGTAACACCAGCTCGAACAAGCCTTGGTGCAGAAGGGGTCTGAGGAATATTACCTGCAGTGTAGCATACCACCTCCTGGCTGTACCCACTGCACAGAGACAGAGAAGGAGAGAGAGGAATATTTTAAAAAAAAACAAAACAAACCAAAACCAACAGAACAACTCAAACTTCAGTGTATTTAGAGAAATATTTCACATTTTCAAAAAAATCTAGACAACGTTAAAATTTCCCAGGTGGAAAAGATGAGCACCCAGTTAGCAAATGCCAAAACTAAGAACAGGAAAAAAAATGCAGAATTATCTATGTCCTCACAGTCATTTTTACAGATCTCATCACAATAATATCGGAAAAAATAATATTTGATTGCCCAAAAGTATTACCCATTAACTGTGAAGTAAAGGAAAATCTCATTTAACAAAGGGGAACTTAAGCATAGGAAATAAAGCCCCAAGTGTTCAGCTTTTAGATGTTGAACTTGAGATGCAGTTTCCATCTTTTATAAGCTCAGAATACAACTTCTATTTAAGCTACACCTCTGAAAGCCAAGTACTTCAGCAAATCCAGTCCCGCTGTTTCAGATATCCCCCTCCAAAGAAAGCAGGGAAAATTTATCCAGTCATGACCATACATGCTCAGCATCATGTAGGAGCTGTCTGGTGCAGGCACAGATACCGTCCAACCCTCCAGGCTGGCTCTACTCCTTCCCGACTTTCCCTGCCCAAACTTCTTTGCATCTTAAGCTGAGCATAAAGTTGCTCTTTGCACAGCTCAGGTTGCAACTGGAGAGACCATCCGCGGCAGAGGAGATGCACGCTCTCATCTTGTCTAAATCCCAGCACACAACGCCTTGAAACATTACAGGCAGTTGTGTCGAGCAAGCATAGGAAGAGTTCTCTTAAGACTCCATGCAGAACATATTACGTACAGTGGAAATTTGAGAACAAAGTTTAAAATGGACAGATTTTGGTGAATTTTTGGGAGGACACCATCAGAACTCTCAACCGAAGGTAACGTTCTCGCAATTTGCAAACCTCTGTTTCCAAAGTACAAACATATTTTGTTCCTTAAAGTCATTGCATGAATTTAACGCACACAAAAAGCCACATCTCCCTTTTCTGAGTCTTCTTTCTCAAAAATAACATATTTGTTGAAATATTCTTAAAGTGAAAAAAATCAACCTATAACTAACACCCAAACAAGACAAAAATCATCTGAAGTGCTAAGTCCACAAGCATTACAACCAACCAAAACCATCTTATGACACAAAGCGTTAGGTGACATTATCGTGTCGTAATTTTGAGAGCTGTCTATAAAAATAAGCCACGTGCTGTTGGTGCTTATCTCATAGATTAAACACAGAGCAGCTGACCATAAATATAGTTCTTAGTTCAATCCCTTCTCAACAGCCTGAGGAAAAAAAGAGAGGGAGAACAACAACAACAACAAGAAGTTGGGGAGGGTTGAAGCATGCCCTAAGATATTTTAAAAACCTGGAGTCTGGCAAAGAAAAGAGATGCCAAAACTGGGAACTTTGCACAAAACCAGCAGTCCCCTTCCAGTTACACTCTGCAGCTCCAGCTCAAGCCTCTTTCTCTCTCCAGATCAAGTATTATTTCAATAGGGAGGGCAGTAATCTTGCAAGAAGTTGGCAAAAGGGACTCTGTGCACACATGAACAGTCCCAGTGCATCTCAGAGGGAAGACACAGGAACATGAATAAAGAAACTTTTACAAGCTATATCTTACTAAGAGGTTTGTGTTTTGGCAGAGAGAACAATACAGGAATCTCCCTCAGCAAAACACATTGTTATATACTACTAGTGTTTCTTTTTCTGTCCCTCTTGTAATAATGATTAGATCCTGTTTGGCTAAGAAGGACAACAAAGGAGTATACAAGAGCACTGGATGTTTAGCTTCTTCACAGCTAAACTTTTCCTGGCCTATTTTCCTTCCGTGAGTACAGGAGCGCACAGCCCCTGCAGCACGGTATCTCTTTGGGCATGCTCTGGTCCTCAGCTGTGTAACATTTTATAGCCCAGTGCTCCCCAGCAGCTCCTAGAGGACTGCAGTAAGCCTGATTTCTCATCGTCTTCATTTGAGCGCATCTGTTCACGTGCAAAGCGAAGCAGAATATGAAAGCCGTCCTGCAGGGCCCTTGGGTGTGCCTGTCCTCTCTTGGTCCTGGCTCTCTCGCCCTTCTTTCCCACCCCATCAGCCAGCCCTGCCAGTCCTGCCGAAGAAGGAAGGGACTGTACTGCTGAAAAAAGACAGAAGGGCTTTGCTTTAAACCAGAAAAATAAATATATCAACATTCCTTTCAAAATCTGGAACTCAGCTTCCTCTTGCTTGTTTTTCTTGGTTCACAGAGGTCCCTAGTGGGAATTTTACATAACAGATGTATTCTTTTTGTATCAGGAATAGGCCACAAAACACCATTTAACACCTCAGAAGGAGCCTATCTTCTTAGGTTAACCTCATCATACTGAAGCTACACGATGGGAGGTGAATGATACCACCAGGGAAGGTGTGACTTACTCTAAAGCGTTATTAATAGCGCAGATGTCAGATATCCAACTCAAAACCATAAAGAAAGGAAACAAACAAAAATCCCCTCCCAAAATTCCTCTTTACGCTGTCATTGGCAGTTAAACTTTTCAAGTGCCACTTTTTCTCAAGAAAGCGTGTACCTTGGGTGACTTACCTAGTACCGATGTCATTCTGAGCTGCTAATCGGAAGGTGTAACCCAAAGCCGGACACAGCTTAGTCAACTTGCAATGCTTCTGGCTTCCAAAGTAACATTCTCTGAAACCACTGTTCCTCTTTCCCTAGAAAGAGAGCAATCTGTAATTGGATAGCTATGAAACAAAACCACGCGGTTCTTATTTTAAAAAGGGCTGTTAAATGATATTAGAATTAGACGCTTTCATACAGGCACTGTGCAAAGAAAGCTGTGTAAGCCGCTGACAGCATTACCTAAAATAATACAGATCAACACAGTCAGTCTGCTGTCAGATTCCTCCACTTTTCAGATTCTTATCTTCATGAGATGTATCTACAGCTTCTGTCATTCTGCTCGAAATGCAGTTTATCCTACTCATTAACAAAAAAGCGTGCCAATTAAGGGTGAAATTCATCTCTGAACTGACCCGGTCAGAGGAGCAGAGGAAAGCTGTAACCAACATTTCTTGCAAGCGTTGCCCTCTGCACCTCATATCCCACGTAAGCCCTCCCCGGTCCTTCAGAAACACCCTGTCTATCCCACAAGAGGGCTCTCGCTCCCCGCCGTCCAGCCCAGGGCCAACCCCAGCGACTGCCCTCGAGGGCAAAAAAATTGATTTTAACTCATCACGGAGGAATATTTAACGCGTCAGGTTCTGTACCCATCCCACTGCTCAAAGCAGGGGGCGCGCGATGAGCGAAGAGGATTTGTTGGGAAGCACAAAACTTTGTTAAGAAACTTGGATGCCAGAGATATGTATGGTTTATGGGAGCTTCACATCAACGTGACCCGGAGCGACGATGAGCCCTGACAAAGCCGAGATGGGTATCGAGACACCTCTCTGGCTCCCAAGTCCTTCCTCAGGTACATCAGGTACGCACCAGCACGGCCGAGGACAAGGACATTCCAAAGTTCTCTCCCTCCCTGCCACAATTAAAACAAAACAAATACCTTTTCAATCCAACCCAACTTGGTACGGCCTGGGGTAAAAAAAAAAAAAAAAAAAAAAAAAAGCCGAGCTTTTTGCAGGACAGAGACCCCGAGACAACAAAGAGTATCTAGTCTCATCCTATGCCACATGTGGGAAATGGTCAATTTGAAATCCTTCAGGAGAAAGGGCATGGATTGCTCAACTCTATGTAAATAATATCCACCTGAGCTGAAGCAGTTTAAAGGAGTTTTAATTTCAATATCTGAATACAATATTAATGGACAACTACATTACAAGGTACCCCAAACCACACCAGAATAGAAACCTAGCAAAGCACACCCATGGGTTCAGACTGGTGCAGGAGATAAAGTTATGCCGATCTCTGCAACTTCTTCTGACTTAAGAGCTCTGCTATGCCATTTCCTATTTTCGGCACCCGTCTCCACAGTTTTTAATTTTTATTTTATCTCGGTAAAATCAACATCTGCCCATAGAGAAGGCTACTTATTTCACCCAATACACACCAGCTTGGCAGAAGACTCGATGTTTCTATGCCTAAGCAGACTAACAGGATTATTATTCATACAGGCGTCCCCCACTGCAGTCAACAGCCTCACTTACTGCTGCCTCCTTGGGCTCTGCCTGTCCTCCCACACACCGCTCTTCCTCCACGCTCAATACATCACTTCAGCATTAAAGATCTCAAAAATGCCTGAGTGGGACATACATTTTTCACTGGCCCATTCTCCAGCCCCTATCGACTTCCACTTCTTTTCACTCAGATAGCAACACAGAAGGAAGCACTCCATAAAATGTTTGCAGCAGATCTCCAAAGTGTGTTTATCAAGCTAGAAAGGATCATGCTGACCTCCAGCATGGCACAACAATTTGGAGGCACTGAAGGGACACTTAGCACACTGGCAAACAGCCACAACTTACTTTTATTTATACAGTGTGATCCTACACTTGTTCTAGAACTCGGTTTTATACACCATCTTCTTCAACTTCACCCACCTGCTCCAGCTGTAACATTACTGTACGGCTCAAGTAAATTAAGGGGTGGAATTGGAAGAGAAGAGAATCAAGAATCCTAAAGCAAAAGTCTTCTGTAGATGAGAAAACTTTTTCAGATTTACAATCCCTAGATATAGAGTTATATGATAAAACTCCATTTGGACAAAAATAATAGGTCACCATACTTCCCAGCTCAGCAATAACGTATTTAAAATCCAGGCTATACAAAACCTAATTAAGTAATCCTATGTTTTAGTAAAATATCCATTCATCAGTGCAGGACTACCAAGAATAGATCCCCCCCCCCCAGTGCACAGATGCATTAAATTAATTTTTCTCTAACTCTTTAATGACTTCACTATTTGTAAAGCATTTGAAAACATTTCTTTCTGATTTCTTGCTTAAGAATGTACGTTTTCTATCATTTTCCTATGCTTTTTCTCCAAGAGAACAAAGTGACCAAATGCTAAGCATGTGGTTGATAAAGAGATGAACAGCGATGGCTGGCTAAAAAGGAAACTCATGAAAAACTCCCACCTGTAGCACAATGCCTGAACTGAGAGCAATGGGCCAAGTAATCTGCAATTTGTCAAACTGGTGAGTTAAAACTTTGCAAAGATTGCCAAACATTTATCTTCAACTTTGCAACAGTAAAAATTCCGATACTGTATATATTTTTCTTCTAGAACTGGTATTGTACATTCCCCAGACTTGCTCAGAGTCCGGCTGGTATTCAAATTACTCAGACTGGCTGGTATTTTGGATTCTGTTGGCACTAATTGGAGAGGCTGGCCGATATTTCTAATTATCCTGGCATTAATAGCCTGGAAATAGTCTCTCCATTCCTTCTCTCCCAAGATTTATGGAAGCACTAATGCTGGCATAATTATAGACAGGAACAACTGGCAGGCTGGTACTGGCTGCCACCCAAGAGCCTTACAGCTTTCCCAGAATCCTTCTCCTATTCTTTGTACACTCAGCATCCAAGTTTTAATCCTTTAAATAAGGTTTCGTAAGTTGCTTAAAATACACTGTATCATTTCCGCAAATATTTCTAATCCACAAATTTCAGAGGGAGAACGGGCACTGCCTCACTTCTTCACTAGCCCGGGTTTCTCCAGCCTGCGCTCCCTATTCTTCACGAGGACAACCCATACCGCGATGATCATCAGGGCCTGCCCCAGGAAACAAGAACAATTCAGCTCCACAAATCCACTAGGATTTGCACAATACTATAACACAGCATTTTAGCACAACTTTTCAGAGTTTTGCCTGCTATTTCAGCTATATTCCAAGCTCCACGCTCACTTAAAACAGGGTGCTTATGTTTCTCTTGGAGATTCTGTTTATCGAGACAAGGGGTTTGAGATTTTTAAATGGGTTTTGGTGACTGCATTACCTGCGGCAGACAGAGTAAATAAACACAAAAGGAGGAATGGGCCACTGCAGGTAGAGCGGATGCAGAAAGGGAGCACAGTCCTTCACAAGACCTCACTACGAAAGTCTGAATAAAAGCTGCCAGCATCAGATCTGCAACCAGGAGGCAAGGCGGCAATCTGCCGCAGGCCGTGCCAGCGTTAACTTCTGTTTGGTTCGTGTTGGCAATAAAAAGCAACAGACTGATATGCAATCTGACACAAAGCTGCGGAGCAAACTGTCAGCAATTACTGTAACACACCCTAATATCTCTGCAAAGCATCTATTGTGCAAGCTCTTACACAAGTAACTGAATTTTCTAGATATACAAACATTTGGAAGACAGAATGGGACCTATGCCGCATCCCTAAAATATACACAAAACCCAATTTTATCCAAGAGTCTCCTCTTGCATGTCTCACAGGAGCGGCATGGACACAGAACAGACCTAGAGGACAGGCAGGTGAACAAGCACAAGCCCAAGCATGAGTGCGGAGCTCCGTGTATCCGAATTCTGGTGGACCGTCACTGAGATGCATGGCCCACATTGTCAGCTAGTATAAATGAGCACATTTCTGCTAGCCCCAAGAAGTTTAAAACTTTGTGGCAGAACAAAATTATCTCCATTTATCTGTATATAAACTTTATGAACTATCCCTCACCAAATCGTTAAACAGTGTAGTACTGTATCTGTCTCTCTCTTGAGCAAATTAAAGTGAGATGCTTACTGGATGAGAATTAAAGCTGCTTTTAAGTTATATACAAAACAGCGACACACACTGCATGAGAGGGATGTTCTTCTCTCTGGCTCAGGAACAGTCCTCCACTTTCCCGTAGAGAATGAATAGGATACTCTCGCTGTCCATATGCACAAGAGAAACATTTATTTACTACCACTTAATCACAGAATGATCATTTCACATCTAATTAGTAACAAAGGCCTGATTCTTATAGCAGTGCCAGCGGCATTTTTCAACGCAGTTACAGTTTACTGATTTTGATGAATGCTGGCATGGGGAGAAAGCACCACCTCCTTTACAGTGATGTTTTCTGTTTGGTATATTTTTACTGCTATTTTTTCCAATTAGCCTTTTGCTTACCCTGAATAATCAATCCCAGCACAAAGTCATCGATTGACTAGTTCAGGTTTGTAAGTTCAAAGGCTTCAGGTTTCTAAAGTTCACAGAAAAAGAGCCTGAAGGTGGAATTTCCTTAATTACTAATTGCCAGACTACGATTGCCAATCCCAGGACCTGAGGTGCAGGCATGTTCAGATCCTACTGAATTTCAAAATACCTGAGAAGAGGGCCTGATCCTAACTCCTTTGAAGTTGATGGAAACTTTACTAACATACACCCAATGTAACTGAGCGACAATTCACTGAACTGATCTTTTACACTGCTGTTAAAGAATGAAGATCGTCCTCCATAGTTCTTCAGGAATTTTAAGCTAAAACAGTTTATTAGCAAGGCATTACAACTATATTTCAAAGACCTACGTCAGTAGTGAGAAAGAAAGTATTTGCATTTTCTAACTAACATGCAACACCAGTCAAATTACAAACCATTTGATCCAAATTGGGTGGGAGGGGAAAAGGTGGAATAGCAGGAATAGCTTTGTCTATCGGCTACTCCAGAGTCTGCAGGTCCGGAAAAACCCCAAAACTCAGAACTAAACTGAAGAAACGGCAGCTGGGTGGGACTGGCACAGTGACATATTAAGCAGTATAACCATCTCTTCATCAAAGTAGGTCAGACTACAACACACCTAATTCCAATGAAGAAATGAATGCAACTCATTTGTGTTTCATCTAAAGCTTTTGTTTCATGAGATGAGAGAAGGTTTTTAAAGTATATATGAGAAAAGACAGCTAAACCAGAGAATGGGAACAGTACTGTGTCTATTCTCAGCAAGACACAGTAAAATAAATAAAAAAAACCCCCAGCAAAACCCAACCCTGCCTCAAACACCTCTCTCCAGTCCCTTGAGCAACCATCCAGAGAAGCAGGGAACCTGCAGTAGGTACATGGGGTGGCATGGGGCTTGCTGAGGAGCGCTGCACCCGGGGTCCCAGGCAGCCCCCCCAGCACCCAGCCGGCACTGGAGCCCCTCAGCTCTGCGGGACTCCCCAGCTGCAGCCACGAAGAGATGAAACGCTGTCCTCTTGCTCCAGTTTACAACCTCACCTAATCCTAGGGCTGTAAAACATGCCGATTCTGCTGTCGTTTTACAGCAACAATTTAATTTTTGCATATACGACTCATGCCACCTAACGTTCCTGGCTCCATTTTAGATGCTCTAAACTATGCCTCTGCCCCGTAAAAACAGGAGCAGCCAGTCGAGATACTGTTGAGCACCCGACACACTTCAAGATCTGAATTGCCCCAGAGAAAGACAACCCGTTACCCGCCGTGCAGGAGCGCGAAGGGACTGCTGGAGCCTCTCCCTTGGTGGACGCGGCTAGCCCAGCTCGAGCTGGGGGAACAACGCCGTGGGCCTGGGAGACAGCCGGACACGCTCGCCCGACCACCTCCACCGCTCCCCACGTCTCCCGTGCCCGATGCCAGTTTTGTTTCTATAGCAAGAGGCTGCCGCCTTTGCGCGACAGCTTTCCAGGATCTGCGTGCTGCTTCTGTGTCGCGAGGGCTTTCCGCGGCTCGCTCGCCCGCTATCTATCCTTCCCTAGGAAGGGACTCGACTTCTCAAGGCAGACTGCCATTTTAGGGTGTTTTTCTAACTTTATCATCGGATAGATTTCTTGTTCTCCACTCACGCAAAGCCCCCTCTGCTTTGCAGCCACAATTTAATTTCCTTCTGATTGCTGATTTTCCCATGTTTATATTTTATTCTGTGCCCTGTAGCTAATGAATGTTGCTCTAGCTGAGATCTGGCAGTGCCCTCGCTGGTGCCTGGCAAGCGTTCTCCTCTTCCCTCTCATATTTATTTCTTGATTTCACTGGGACACAGTGTGGCATTGTAACAAAGTCGTTGCTTTTGCTTACGTGGAGTTTACACAACCAAGCGTGAGGGTACAGGGCACTGCAAGTGAATTCTCTTTTGTACGCGGGTGCTGTAACTCCAGGAGCTACCTGCACCCGACGCTGGAGGCACAGCTTGCAACGGCACCTGAAAAAGCGAGTGGAACAGCTTGCCGTCGCAGGTAGATGACGTTACTGCAGATGCCAGCGTAGTCAGCCTCTATCTTCAGACTTTTTCTTCAATAAGCCTTAATAGCAAGTTTTAATTCAGCAACTCAAACTTGTGTTTCTGTCTCGTATCAGAGGAAAAAAATTTTCAGCGAAGGTACACCTGTGGCACTATCTCACAAGCAGACAACTACATTTCAGTCAGGAGTCATGCCAAACCACTGGAGATGTACCAAGTTAATTTGTGCGGGGCCTTTATTCTTTCATCTTTGCTGGCTAGCTATCCGCTGGGGTCTCACATTTCAGGATTGTTACTGAGAAAACAAGGAAATTAAAATAGATGGACTAAGGGAATCAGGATGCCCTCATTTTTCCCCATCGGTACATGAGCTAGCCTAAGCCAAACTACTTTTGCCCTTTGAAAAGCAGACATCGTAACAATTCTTTCTGAAGACAAAACTCCAGGTATATACTCAGTATTAAAGGACAAGAGCATTTTAAATTGCCTTACATATATTCAAAATGATGGCTAGGCTCCATGTGGACAAAATTAACATTAAAAAATATTTGCACTGTATTAATGGCCTGTTGTTGGTCTTTCTTCTGACAAGACCTTCTGTTGCTTCCCTTCCCTTTGCAAGCTGGAATCCCTCACGTTTCCACCACTTCACTGCTGTTACATTCCCATGGCTCCAAGTTACTGGGAGCCTTGCAATAGATCACAACTGCACAGTCAAGGTGTCACCGAAGATGTAATGGGATCACCCTGGCCCACCTTTTTTGAGAAACGTCTTTTTAATCTCCTTTTCCCTGACCTCACACTCCAGTTTCTTCTTCTTCACTGAGAACCTTTCCTCTTCCATCATGCAGAGAGGGACAGCAAGCCACTCTGAAATTACTGTTTCGTTTTACTTCAGTTCAGTGGGTTTCTCATCACGTAGACCCCGCTCGCTGTGATAGTGCATACAATAAATGTTTGCACAGCTAGCAGTTCCAAACATCCAACATGTAGCAGAATGATCTGGGAACACATTACTAGTGAAATGAAGGAAAACGATTCATAACAGAATATTCCCTTTAGGATATTATTTTTAGACTACTAAAAACCTCAGGAGATGTTTCTCAGACTGCACAACTAAACATCCCTTCGCACTCTTCATTTTCTGACTCACCACCTTTTCTTCTTTACATGTTGCCCAAGCCTTTTCTGTCACCCAATACATACTTTTTCCTTCAAAGATGATGTTCACTGACTCATACTTTCTGCAGAATTATGGCTTGCACAATGGAAAGGAGGCAGAAAGGGATGGAGGGAGGACTCACAACCAGAACTCCCCCCCCCCCCCCCAGCAAATCTTGCTTTTGGCACTCTCCCCAGCAGCACACTGCTCACTAACTATGTAAGATCTCTGGGACACAGAACTTGTTTCCTTTTGTGTCTGGAAAGGGACTACTTGCCACTACATAAAGGACATCCTGAATACATTCTCTGTAGGAGGGGCTGCAAGATGACGCCTCTTCTCCCTTGAGGCAGGAACAGTGTTTCTTTCTGCACTCCGACAATATCCAGAAGAAAGATATCACGAATAGAACTCTAAGATACATCACAAGTAATTAAATAATAACTAATGTCAATTAACAAAGTACAGCAAATGAGCAATAAAAAGTTAGATTTCGAGAGTACAGAAGCAGGACATTGTCTCTGCATAAAATACACTGAATGAAGAGTTTCCCCCCCACTGTCTCTTTCACCTTTCCAACTCTTTACAGCTAATGCCATCAAGATTTCATTTGCCTACTTCTACTTTCTCCTGTATTTAATTCTTTTTCTTTACTCAGCAAATCCTTGCAAAGTCTGAGTGCCATTTATTTATGTACTTATTTCAACTAGTTGCTGCTTACCTCATCCCACTCCAGAAGGTAGCTGGTGATTTTTGAACCATTATCAATGGGTGCCTATGAACAAAAATGAACAAAAGGTAATTTGGGGAATAAGAGAAAACTACTTCCCACCCAGGCAAATGACTGCAGTTCAAAGCGAAATCGAAGCTTGAGGTTTGCACATAGCTTGGCAACCTCTTAACGAATACCGAGAAGAAGCTGGATGCAGTAAAAACACATACATTTTAAAAGTCAAGTCAGTGCACGGGGAGGGATTTGTCAGAGTACAGCGAGTTCAAGTCCCTTACTGAAAAATGACTGTCTCAGCTTTCAATTATTTTCAATGGTTACGCTCACTGCCAGTAAACTGTACTTTTCACTGCTTTCGTGCCCGATCCAAGCATTACCTACCTTCCATTGTAAGGTTAAGGAGCTTTTGGTCCTGTGCGAGGGTTTGGGTGGGAAGGGACACTCTGGTGCTGAGCTGTGAGTGGTGAAGCTTACTGGCTCTGAGCAAGATCCCTTTACTGAGTTGTACATTGCATATACCCTGGAAACAATATTCAAATGGGTTAGAATTCTGCTGACAGTTACAAGATGAGACAGCACTGCCTCAGCCACAAAATTTGACTACCAAAGCATCCACGATACCATCCACTAATGATAGATTTCTCCCAGACCAGTGGCTATCCTTATTCTACTTCACTTGATACAAATATGTAAAAAAAATTCACAGCAGAAGAGGAATATTACAGTGTTTTATGCAAATACTCCCACAGACCACTGAGTTATCATCATCACCATCACCTTTTCTTTCCACCACTATTGCCTTGCCTACTGCCAGACTTTCACGTGCTGTGCTAAAACCCGCTTTGCAATACAACAGAAAATACGAACTCATGCGAAAAAGGTATAAAATTTAATGCCTGGTTTACACTTGATTCACATGTATCATGTCGAGCGGTGGTTAACTGCTGGTCTCCTTCCACGGGTACAAGCTTCTCCTACATAGCTCAGGTGTCAACACTTAGTAGAGCTCCATGAATCAGAACTAACACAGCTCAGGATCATTGCTCTGATAAACTAAAAATCTTCAAAGCAAATTTGGTTTCAGGCAAATCCTCTATATACCAGCACAGAGGGGGATATACAATACCAAATAATGTGGGAAAGTGAATACAATATAGTTGAGCACTTCCTCACGAGGTGTTTTTCTCTGAAAAATTAATGATGTTATTTTTTCCCCCTCACATTTTCCACACAGCAAAAGCAAAGTGCAAATTGGAAGTCTTCTACTCAAAAAAAAATGTTCAAACCATGACCAGACGATGACCTCCGAGTTGGCTGTAGCTATTGTGTACTTGAATGCAGAGTTTAAGAAAGGGCAATTTCTAAATTTGTTTTCAGTAGATAAGAGTAATATACGTACAATGGCCACCTATGTGGAATCAAACTTTTTGGGGGAGGTTCACAAGAACAGCTATAGCGCTGCTTTACCCATCACCTGTTAGCAGTCAGAAGTGAAAACAAATGCAATTAATTAATTGAGTCTGCATCTGGCAAGCGGTGTGTATGTGTGCTGGAAACCAGCATAGCTAAGCATCAAACACATACCATCGGGGAATACAACCATGCAAAAATGAGCTTAATGAGCATCTTCTGCAAGTCACTGAAACACTGAGCGCGGTCATTTCTGAAGGTACCAAAATAATACTGCTTGGAGAAATACAGGAGGTAGATTCAGAGCGAACAAGGTTCTCCTGGGTGCCCAGGGCCCAGCAGGGCAGGAGCGAGAGCAAGCGGCTTGGCCGCGTGGAGACGAAGCCCTGAGAGATGCTGCCAAGGTTAGGGAGACCCAAGGCGATCTGCTGAGTAACTGTTGGCCCCATAAATTTCTTTACTTAACAGATTTATTCCTTCGCTGTCGTTAATACATAACGCAGCTTCAGTCAAGAAAAAAATTGTTGCGGAGGAAAGCAAACAGTCGGCCTTTTCAGGGTCGGTTCCCTCCACTACAAACACATGCTGCTCCTTTTTAAGTCTGACTGTTATATTTAGCCATCACTACTTCTTTTTAAACATAAGTTATTGCTAACTGTTCACAAACGATTTATAATTTGGCAAACCTGCAGGAAGGAGGAGGGAGCTGTAGGTACGGAGAAAGAAGTCAGCCAGGATACGGGGCAAATACCCACAACGGCCCTAAAAATCACACGAGACCTCACCGCCACGCTGTGTGCGGTGACTGCTCTGCTGTTTGAAGCCAGCTTTAAAAGCGATGCTCAATTGCTTACAGCAGGAAGCTCAGCAGGGTTTTACAACCTTCTCTCCTTGCTACCATCCATTTGCTGCTAGGGCTGGGACTACCGCCCGACCTGGGAGCCTCCGTCTGCTACTTGTTTACAAGAAGTTACTTCTGGTCCTGTGCTTCTACTTCTAAAGTTCATTTTAGGGCTCCGCTAGGAAGTATCCTCGAAAAAAAAAAAGAAGCTGTAGCGTCAGACTTCGGTACTGGGTCTTTTTTAGAGCTCAGAAGCAAAGTGTTTGTTTAAAGTTTTACAAACAGGAGCAGCCTCGACGTGAAAAAGCATGCCAAACCTAGCCCTTGTCTGGAAAAACAGAAGGAAACAATAGACAGGAGTGAAAGCATTTTTTTTAAAAGGATATTGAGCATAAGTGAACAGGATGTGAATTTGAAGCCTTGCTCATAAGCAAAGTCTTTTAAAAAAAGTGCAACACGAGCAGATAACACAGATGGTATTAAAAACATCAGGGAGCAAAACTGAGAATGTGTTAATAGTTAATAAATGTGTAAACACATTTTTAGAATCAAAGAGAAATACACTCTGAAAATATCAAGACAGGCCAGCGTGAATCCATTTTTGGGGGCATAAATGCTGAAATTACTATGGGCAGATGGATCTGTAATCAGCAGATTTACTTCACGAAGCAAGGAGTACTTATGAAGAAACTGTGCTGGAGTACTTTCAGCGCTAGCACACCTATGTTACAATAACTGAAAAAATGCCAGTTGCTTGAGACAAATTTGTAAGAAGCTTGAGGTATCCCACTTTCATACACAAGCACTTCCAGGCCTGTTATACATATAGACAGAAATACAGATACACAGACGTCGTCCTTTTTCCTCTTACTCCAGCAATGAAAAGAACATGACAGAAAATGTATTGTTCAGAAAGCACTCCTGTAACTTAAAGCTCGAGCCAAAAATCTATCAGAAAATATTTAGAAGCCACTGAAAAAACAGCTACAGAGGTGACCATGAAATTCTTGAGCTACACTGTATACTCAGATAAAGAACTTCCACATTTATTCTCATATAATTGAAGAGTTTATATTTAAGTGACATTCATAGTCACACTAACTCACCTGACGTGATAATCTGTTGCTGGCCTAAGGTCTTTCAGGTTATATTCTAATTCTTCTCCACTGCAGGAAAAAAGTCCAAACCCAACAAGTCAATAAATTATGAAAAGCAGTATCACACTTAGCACAGCTAGTCATTTTCCAGTGACTAGCAACTCCCTTATATTATGATTTGAAAGAAAAATAATCCCACCACAGAAAAACAGTAGTAAGCAATATACCAACAATTTGTCAACACGCTTCATGTTTCCCGAAAACTTTATACAGCTCCATATACACAGAAGAAAAGTAGTTATCTCAATTTATACAGTAAACTAGCTATATGGGTTTATTTCAATGCTATCCTTACATTTTGTTGCTATAAAGCTCATTGTGTTTTTTTTAACCCTCGAAAAGAGCAGAATCGATACATTACTTTTGTACTTTCTGTACATTCACTATTTCAAAATACTTTACAAAAAGTGAGAGTCATTGAACGTCAGAGGAAAAAGTATAGTTGCTCGCACTACCGTTTCACTTACTTGCTGTCTCTTCCAGAACCACACTCTCTGTGAGGACCATGGCCAGGAGACATGTAATTAATGCCCTAACAGCTGGACCCAGATCTCTTTCAATACCACGAAAAGTAAAAGCACACAGTTTCAGACATTTTAGGAAAAAAAAAATCAGCATATAATCTATTAATTTCAAATGTAGCGAATGTAGTTAGGGCTATTCTTTTTCTTTTTGGCTTGTTCGCTGGTAAATGAACACTAGGCTCAGTCATGTGTTGCCAATTCTGTGAAGATTAAGGTACAGGTCAGTACTTCATAAGTAATAGCCATCTCATGTAAGTGCTTGGCTTATTCATGATTTTACTAAAATACGGGAAACAAGAAAATTCTCATTAGCATAAAGAAATAATTCATAGCTAGCTGGACAAATACAGGGAGACATCTCAAAATCAAGAGAACAAAATCAACCAGAAAGCACATGCCTGCTGGTTTGCCAGAAATCTACCAAAAAACACTTTGGTTGGTTTTTTTTTTTTATATAATCCAATGCTCTGCAAATTCAGTTTTTTCCCTCCAACATGAGTGCACCTCCTTGCAAAGACAATGTATTCAACATATTGCAGACTTTCTTTTGCCTATAGTAATAATGATTACTGCTGCTCGTGTCGGAGTGTACCACATTAAGCTAATGGCTGTCCTCTGGCCAGCAGCAGAGATTACTACTAGCAGCTTTAAAACAGATGCACAACATTTCATAACTAGGAGAAAATGTGCAGCCATCACACCAGCAAGCACAAGAAGTACTAGAAAGCATCCTTCCCATTTTAAGAGCTCGGCAGCACACGCTAACCTATAGAGATGCTCACGCTGGCTTACAAATAGCTAGTGTAAATACCAGAAAAAAGAAAAAAAATAAAAATCAGGCAATGTTTCCCTGGCTAATATGCTCTTTTAATACTACCCAAGACAGTTCACACAGACCTGCCTCTAGCATACCAAGAGGAATACCCTAATTCACAGGACATCTTAAGAAAGGAGATGGTTTGGTCTCGAGAGGCAATTCCATAAATGCTGTATCACCCGGACTTTATTCAATGAGATTTGGGAAGGATTAGCTATTTCACAAGAGCCAAGGTCACATCTCAAAATTTTCCTTCCTAGACGTCATTAGTGGGAAAAATAAAGGCATAACACCATATGTACTTGATCACAGAATGAGCTCAGAGGATCATTGGAAGTAGAAACAGAGAAATCCCTCAGAATTTTTACTGAAGGCTGCTGAGAGCCAAGTATTCGTTTTTTTCTGGGGAGCCTACACTGCTGATCAGTGTACTCCCTCCTCTGCTCATCTAAGACACTACGAAGCAGTAAAGCCCTCCAACTTTTGCTCATTAGCTCAAAAAGCAAGCTTTACCGTTCTTAATTCTGCAAGTCCACACAACATTGAGCCCATTAGGAAGGCAGTTATCCTGCCTGCATGGTGTACACGAAAGGTTTTGACATTTAGCATAAAAGTAACCTTTTCATTGGCAATGGGAGAGACAGCATCACAGGCAAGATCGGCCATATGTCGGGGAGGTGGGATGGGAAGGCAATTAGGGACTTTGTGACATGCACTCAACCAGCTCCCTGCAAGCTCTTCCAGCAAGGCGGGCTGCTGGGACAGCGAGGGAGCAATCCCAGGGTGTTCAAGTGTGCAAACTTTTTTCTGCAAGCAATGGGCATGCCAAAATACACCCTGAAAAGCTCAGAGAATTTATTCCCAATGAAAAAACAAGTGTAAAAATGATGCTGTTACCTGTAAATTATCTTGTATTTTCCATCCCTCCCTTTATCCGATAAGGCAACCTCGTAGGTACAGGTGTAAGGCAAACCGTTGTTGTGTCTATCTGCATTTAGAAGGCCAGTGGGAGGTGACCAGGAAAGTAAAACTGTTCTTGCTTGAATATTTGTAACCTATAAAAGAAACATCAGTTACTCTGAATTCCAAGAAAAACACTACTCTCTTAAGTATTGCTTTTTGCTTGCATCTTCACAATCAATTTCTTGTAAAAAGGAATTTTCAGAACTACAGGTGAAAAGTAAAGGGTCAGAAATGGTCATCAGCACCACAAACAAAAACACAGATTCATGGCATAAACTAATCTCTAACAGATGAGGAATACAGAGAGCTGTCCCCCTGCAGGGAACTGCCTTGTCACTGCCTGAGCATTCAGCAAAGGATGCCTCGCACCCTTCTGGAGGTACCTGCTGCTGCGGCCGTTACCAGAAGGGAAGTGGAACTAAGTGGAACAAAGACTTTATCCCACAGATTGTTTTGTACGCAATTATTTTTCTAAAGCTTTTGTTAGGGAGACTCTCTAATAAAACTCTGACGGCTTTTTCAGTCACCCTGTTCCTCGTTGTAATTTGAAACTGCAATAATTCAACCGTGAATAAATAAAATAGCCCAACTCAATCTGCAAGGTTACGCTGACTCAAAAGCATAAGGGAAAATCATAATCGAAGTCCAACTTGTCAATTAAAAATGACATTGCAAATCAATCACTTTGTGCCCGGAGAGAAAGACTGCATGCATGATCTGTATTCACCCCTGGGTCTGACACCTCAGTGGCAGATGGGTAAGGATTCTCTTCCAATAAAACACGGAAAAAATACCTCAAACCCCTGGACCAGAACAACTCTATCACCCCACCAGTGCAGCTGTATTCTTCTGGAAACACAGGTCCACATAACTCTAGACTGCCCAAGCTTACAGAACTAGCATCGCCTTTCTCACCAGGAGAGCCCACTGGCACGGTGCCGGAGGCATCGTTCATCAGCTGCACGTACTGAACAGCAGCTTTCCAGAAAACAGCCTTCTGTTATCAAGCCAAGAAAGAAGAAAAAAGAAACCACCACCACCCCCCCCCCCCGCCCCACCACTGTCTCAAAAGAAAAAGAAACAAAAACCAATAGTTGCCCTGGCTATCCTGGAAAGACAGCATAATATTTTTCTGCACGCCTTCTGAAAAAAGCCCAGGGAAGCCTCAAAGCCACCATAGCCTCAAGCTCTCTGCCACAAACTCTCCACTTTTCGTAATCAAAATGACTATGTTTTTCTTTCTTAATTGCAGTGAAAATGTAGAGAATATTTTTGTAGCTAGCCTCCATGAGGAGGAAGCAAAGCACCAGGTTCTATATTCTTTATTCATTTCTTCTACGCATCAAATTTCACTGGTTCCATCATTTTAACAGATTTTTCCGACACACAGACCAAAACATTGTTATTTCAGAAGGTGTAAGATGAATGATGCAGGTGCTTAGTTACACATTTCCTACACTTTTCCTGAGACAATTGAAACACCTTACCCATAGATGACTTGGTAATGAAATCTTAGCAATCAGCTTTCAGGGACTGCTTGTTTACAAATCCGGCTTCTGGATATCTTTATATAAGAGAATATTTAACTTCTCACATGAAAACACATTGCTTCCAGCTGAAGAGCACTGCAACTGTTGTGTGTGATACCCATATATCAAGCAGGTTCTTTCTGAGCAAGTCATAAATCTGTTTTTAACAGACTGACAAGTAGGTGACATCACAAAATGTCTCATCTGAACTTAGACACCATGCTCTCAGAAGTTGAAGATTTTAATTTATAGCAGCACACTTAAGTCTTGCCAAAAAGAAAACCTCTGTTCAACCTAATGTGAACAACAAGTTGTCAGGCAAGAAGGTTCAAGTAGTATCAAGCTTTTTTTTGTAAAAAATACGAACAGGCAAATTGTTGTATGAATTTTCATGGGACTTCTTGCTCTAGTCACATCTCTTTGATGCTACGAAATCAATGTTTGCTTCAAAAACTTGGACAAGTGAATACTGATACTGGATTAGACAGCTTACGAGAATCTTGAACGATTCAAATAAGACAGGAAAGTTAAATTTCTGAGATATATATACACACATATATGTGAATGAAATTGTGACAAAGATATTTAGAGCTAAAAGTCTGTATTTTAAATAATATTTTGATCAGAAAACTAGATAGTAAGATCCAAATAAACTTTTTTTTTTTTAACATACATTACTGCTATGCCAGCTCAGCCCATCAACACATAGTTTCTTTTATTATGGAAATATGCTTGCATAATTGTTTTTCATACATTCAGACAGACTTGGAGCTGGAGGCATGATATTCTGCCAATGTTCTATTGAAATGTTTTTCTCTATGACTACTCACAAGGACACACGTATATATTCTGCGTACAGCAAAAACTCTGGCCTTTCATGAACTACAGCAATCTGTAAAAAGTTAGGTCTTTCACAGTTTCTTAAAGTAAGAGAAAGTATCTTATGCACTAAGCACTAGAAACTGTTAGACTATTATTCTGAAGACAGCGTGCAGACATTTCCATGCAGAGGATAAAAGTCCAAACCCAGTTGCAAAGCTGCTCCAGCCACACCATTAACTTCTCACCGATACAGCAGCGTTCCGAGCGGCTGCTGGCCTGCCTCGCTGCTGCCATGTACACAGTAACTGCTGGCGGAGGTTTAAAAATAAACACCAGAAATAGTTAAATACGATTCTTAGCTGCGCTAAGTACACACAGCAAGTGTAGTAAAGCAAGCGAGGGGTCACCGCCTGCATGATAAAGTCAGAAAAGGCAAATCTATACACTCCCTGGGTATAGAAAGCAGAACAGTACTGTGCACGTCAGCATGAGCACCGGGAACAGATTTATCTGTATGGATAGAGATAAACCTATCTGCTGCTCACCGACTAACAGACTCGATATCGTATCATGTTTACCAGCCAAAGGGCTATCTCTTCAATATCTGATTTAATGGCCAAAGCCACCACTTAACTTTACCGAGGAACTCCTACCCGGAGCAGGAAGCACTAGCTTTGCTCTGAAAAAGGGTAAGTTAAATAAATGGGGTTATGATAGGCTGAGAATAACAAGCGGGCACTTGCAAACCAGCTCAGTAGCTTTAACTCCAACTTTTCTCGCTCACACCTGGGAAAACAAGCACCTTTCAAAAGATACGGAGCTGCTGAACAGATCTGGAGCAGCCCTTTCCACGCTGTAAGGAACAGCACAGCTAACACGATGATGGTTGGCTTAATGTCACTACTGAACTCGCAGACGCAAATACTTAGCTGTAAGTAAAAAAGTTTATTGTTCATTAATGGTGCCCTAATTCCATCCGACCAAAATATAGGCAGCAGGAGCACCTCTTCCTAGGCTGGGCAGGTAAACCTTTGTGCTGCTTTCTAGTTAGCCCAGCCTGTCTCATCTGTCCCCAGAATTGCTGTGCTCCCTTTGAACAGGACTGGCCTGGCCTTTTAGCTGAGACCTAACAAAAGATTCTCCCACAAGGAGTTTTGTATGTCTGGTAAAAAGCACAGTTAATTAGTTTCTGAAAACTTCTCAGTTTACACAGTAAATGCCTGCTTTCTACTCTACCAAAACTCAGTGGTGTAAATAATTATTTTATAAAAGCCCCTGGGAAAGAATCCCAACTCCTGCACTACTTTAATATGCTTACAAGACTGATGAATATCGGTCCTTCCCGTCTTTCAGGTAACGAACAATGTTTCTGTACAACTTTCATTATCTTTCAAATTCCGGGTTAGCATTCACAGGCATCGTGTGGTTCGGGGGTTTATTGTACGTGTGAGAACTACACTGCAAGCAACATTCATTTACTGCCTCGAGGGCAGCGTTTGAAAGACTTGGGGGTCAAATGAATTCACGGTTATTACCGGGTCGAGATTTTGCTTTTAAACTATGGCTCTAATCCCGCAATTTTCGGCAAAAATCCCGATGCTTAAATATGAGTTTCGCTGCAGAGCAAGTCAGCGGGAGCAGGCTGCCTTCTGGAAAGTCAAACTGATGTTTGAGCTCTGGCTCCGCGGACCCGCGGCGTTTCCCCGCGGGAGGCGATGCCCCCCGAGCCGCTGGGCAGCCGCGCCGTCGGATGCGGCGACGCTGCCCCCCGCCACTTCGGAAACCCAGAATCAAGTTTCCCCTTCCCTCACCGAGGTGTTTGCTCTAGAGAATGCTTACTTTGTCTGCGATAATGCGAATTAAAAATATATTTCGGTTCAAGTAAAAACATTGACGGGGCGGGGGGGGCAAAAGGCTTCTTTTCAAATTTTTGCAGTCAAAGGGATAAAACTATAATGACATTTACAGTTTGGCTGCACGTGTCTCAAACAGGCAACAACATCTATTATCGAAAACAGACTTTTTATAAATTAATAACTTAAAAGGTGTGTGTATTTTGTACTCGGAAAGGTGAGAGAGACTTTGTCACATAGAGGTACCTGGACAAGCTACATTAAAGACACCTCCAAGCGATTCTATGGCTGCGGGGTCTCCTGCAGGAGTTGCTCAGGTGGGTTCACCACCGCTGACGGTGGAAAGAACTGCTCCTTTGGACACAGAAAAGCCACGTGCTGCACACAGAGCATCACTCCACTGGCCACTGACTGACTGCTTTGTGCCCTTTCGTTTTAATAGTGTCATTTCTTTCTACACAATTGTTTTTCTATACATTGTTTTATTTTTCATTCATATATGCATAAGGCTCACCAAGAAATATGGCCCAGCTGACTATTTATGCATAATATGATATATTTCTATCAGATATAATACTGACTATGCACACACATAATCATTCATAGCAATTAATGGTTTGTGAGACTCCTATGAGTTTAATTACTCACAAATGTCAAAGTTACAGAGAAAATAATAGATAATCCCCAGCATCTTCTCACTAAATGTCATTATTATTGAACTACCATTTGTCATGTTTTAGATTTCTTTTTCCAAGGGGGAAAAAAAAAAAAATAAAAGAGAGAGATTCCTATTTTTGAAATGATTCAAGGAAAAATATTCTTGTCTACTTCTAGTTTTTTGCTCCCCTCCACGTTAAATGCTGTGGTTACCATAAATCTAATTGTACAGAGCTCAATCCTGCAAACTCCTCAAACAGGTTCTCTCTCCTTACCTCTACAGATATAAGTATGAAATAACACATTTGTCACGTCAGCTCTCCGGATCTTTGTAGAAAGCACCTAGCTGTGGCATTTTACCAGATGAGCAACGTTCAGGTAGTCCTTGGTACAAAAATATCGACTCACCCTGTACAATAAACTAGCCTAATTTTGCGTTAAGTGCACTGTCTTCCCTTCTGATCTCCCAGAAACTCTTCTCTTAAGTCTTCAGCTTAGTATTGTCACTTGTTTCTACACAAAACACAGCAGCTTTCCTTCTTGCAAACACAAACTCAGGCTGTAGCCCCCTGGTATTTATTATTTCTGCAGGTCTGGTTTACAGTCTGGCTGGCTTTGAATCTGCTCTTGTACGATGCCACGACACTAGGATCCAACACCTACTGATGGAGCAATTTAAGACGAAACACCTTGTGTATTTATTCAGAACAACAGCATCCAAGTGAAGAGAGCCTAAAAATAAAACAGCCTGTGTTCATGCCTGCCTGCCCCTGAGCCCTGCCACTTCGGCACCTAAGGCATAGCCACCCACTGCAGAATTTCTTTGTATCAGCCTCTATCAGCTACTGTTGAACCCAGTCTTTAGACGAGCTTTCCAACTGTTATTTTATTTGCTTACTTGTTTACTAGCTTTCCAGCTGGACAGAGAAAGGTCTGAGCCCTGACAGAGCAAAGGAGATAAAACAGAGCCGTAACCTTCTGCCTTGCGACTCCTTCTTCAAA
Organism: Haliaeetus albicilla; assembly: GCF_947461875.1. Classification (NCBI taxonomy): domain Eukaryota; kingdom Metazoa; phylum Chordata; class Aves; order Accipitriformes; family Accipitridae; genus Haliaeetus; species Haliaeetus albicilla. The sequence continues at coordinate 37,862,981 of NC_091491.1, forward strand.
TGCTTGTTTGGACCATTCATTTACATCAACAATACTCTTCTGGTTTTCATTTGACACACCAAACGAGAAAAACATCACATTCAAAGGGCTTACAACCAGATTTATTAAGAACCTTACCTGACTGTGGTCACATCCAGCATTACGGTTATTTACATGGTGATTCAATTCCATTATAATTCACATGCTTTTATGGCTCAGATAAATGTAGAATATAGTAATTGCCATTGAATAATAGAATTAGCTTAATTTAATCATGATTAGAGATATAAATTGCTCCTGACAAATAAAATTAAACCCAGGGGAGAGGGAGTAGGAGCTATGTAGATCACCCCAGTGCAGAGCTCCCCCTCCCAGCATGAATACTGGGAGTTGTCCTCTGGAAACAGGCAACTGGTGGGATTCCTGCAGTGGGCAGAGCCCACAAATAACCACGAGCACATAAGACGCTTCCAATGTATATCCTGGCAAAAAGAGTTAGGTACACACAGCAGCAACAATCTACTAAGGAAAAAATTCAGAGGTGCTCCCCTGTGAAATCACCAGTATGTTGTGACACAACCTACATATCACATATGCTATTTTGTGTGTGTGTGTGTGTGATAATTTGGGATCACATACCTGTGGTTTCTCCATTCCAGAAAGAATGTCTTGAACCCTTTTTGTTTCCGAATCAAATTCTGTAAAATAGAGAATGTGGAAATAGGAAGAAAAATAAATGACCAATATTAAACAAAAGTGTCAGCTATGTCAATTATTCTTCAGGAATTTGTCAATAGGAGAGAGACATTACCTGCACATGAGCATCAGCTGTTTTGCTATTGTGAATTTAAGGTATGCAGTTACATGGATTAATATTAAAAAAATTATAAAAGAGAAAAAGGACAGAATGAAACTTCCAGTAATTGCAGAAATTCGGAAAGGCGGGATTATTTGTAGAGGTGTCCTCCACAAACAACGTTATTAACTGGGATTTGCTTTCACAGAGCAAAGCCATCCTGTTTCCAAAGCTTGGCCGTGGAAGAAGTCCAGGGGTTTGTACAGCTCAATTACTGCTGAACCTAATCCTGGTTTGTTAGCCAAACACATCCTTGCTCCATCGGCTGCAGAGCTGGGCTATTTGCCGGCTCGCCGGAGCACGGGGCTACCGGAGGGGACGAACATTCTCCTTGCCCCGAGCCCTGGCACACACCTGCAGCTACCTGTGCTTAACTGCTGTTACCATTTAATGGCCAGGGCTCTTCCAACAGCCGCCTTCAATTATCAAGGTAATAAAGTCATGCCAGGCTAATTTGGATGCCCGACTAGCAGTAATCCATCCTCCCTCCCCGAGCCTTGTGCCTGATACAGCAGCTCTTGCAGGGGCTACACGGCGTTATCGCAGGGCAGGGTGTGAAATGCTTCCCCTAAATTCGACAGATTAACTGGGTGCAGAAGGTGCTGCAGACGCATTCATCTGAGCCGTGCAATCAGCCTCTCCCTCATCCTCCCCCCCAAAAAAGTCTTGAGGTAAAACATCAGCTTAAGAGTAATGAGGTGACACAAAGCAGCTTTATTCCTTTTGGACTGCAGCACAGAGAGGCCTCACTTTCCACTACAGTATTCTCTAATGGAAAACTAGGAACTTATTTTTTCTAGGGTTTTTTTGCCCCCCCCCCCTTTTTTTAAATGTTCATGTAAAAAGTTTGCTCACCAAAGCAGAAGAATACACCACACCTAAAGCAAAATGAGCAGGACTTCGTTATAAAAGGCATACAAATTTGGCACAGGAAGCAAAAAATATTAATAAAGAAAAACTGGTAAGATCAGATCAACAGCTTTTGCAAATGATTCCCCCAAAGCCTGACCTACTTCTCGTAGCCCAAGAATGTGTCTTTATTTTTGTCTGTGACCTGCTTTAAAAAAGTACATCTTCTTTTTAAAAATTCCATGGGCCCAGCTGCCAAAAAATAGAATTGGCTGAATGCTGATGGCAGAGCTCCAGTGTAAATGCCCATCTCTCCCTACAAGAATGCACCTTGGTGCAGAGTGGGAATGACAGATCTCCTGCTCCGTGCATTCCTGGATTCTTTAGTCTCAGCCGCTTGGAAAAGAACGGAGTAGTAATAATTCAGGAGAAGAGGAGGATAGCATGATTGTTTCTTTCCACAGTAGATAACCCTCAGAGTGTATTATGAAGTGTATAAAGTGGCAGGATTTAGCCAGCATTAAGATAATACTGACTTGAAAACGACCCAGATGGACTAAAATGGCTAAGGAAAAGGTTGAGATGCTGATCCAAGGGAAAATGTTATCAAAGTTTGGGGAGTTTCAGAAATCGGGGTTCCCTTCAGGATCAGTACAGAGGTAGGACAGCGCCACAAAAGCCTGGATCCAGATCTGGAAACTGCGGAGGTCCTGTAGGCTTATCTCGAAGGGATGCTAATCAGAAGCAGCTTCTGCAGCTCCGGAGCGTAACAAAAACGCTGCTACTATTTTATTGAAAGTTTATGGTTATTATGTCACCCCTAATTACAACCCCCAGAAGCTAAGCGTGAATCATTCTCAACCTTAAATCCTGAACATGTGGACTGAATTTTCTTCCTTCTCTCTGCTTTCTAGCAAGGATGCTATCTCTGTCACACTAAGCAGGAGAGGAAAACAAACTCTGAAGCCCAAAGAAATCTCACTTCCCTCTCCTGTGAAAAACAATCGCTTTGTACAGTAACTAAGTCCTCTGACCCTTGCAGGTCAGGGCTGAAGGTTCAAACCGCTCCAAATACAGGAACTTCAAGACCTAAGTTGGGTATACCCAGCAATATATAATTGAAAAAAAAAAAAAAAAGTACATTAGACTTCTCATTGAAGAGTCTTACTAAGGAATTTTTTTTATATTAGCTCTCCAAATATGTAGCTTGCTCACAAGGAGAAGGCTCTGAGTACCAGATATACTGTAGCTTTCAGTTATTAAGGACATGTGGATATTTATGTGGACTATGTGGATATTTATGTCACCTAGAGTTTATACAGATAAGCTGGAGGTAGAAGAAAAGAAATACTCTTCAAAGATTTTTGGGAGAGGGGGAACAGAGGACACACAGACCTAAGGTGACAATGTGAGTGCAAAAAAATTAAGAATTGAATTTAAAGTTGATGAATAATACATATACAGATGGACACTCCAACACATTGTCTAAAGAATAAGCTGTATCAGATGATGCACATATGCTGACCACCTATGTCAGATATCCCCCACGCTAAACGTCCTGAGAGTTCACAGGTGAGACTGGGCAGGTGCGAGCGCTCACTTGCACACACACGAACCACTTCACGTGCACAGAGCTGATGTATCTCATGTTGCTGATTCACTAATGCCATAAACCATTTTACAAGAACAGCAGCAAAGAAAGAAAAGTCTATAGTAAGAAGTGCCCTTTCATCATGCTTTGAAATCACTGTACCATATGGAAAGAACAGTGTGTGCCTTTGAGCCCTGCACTGAGTTCAAACCAAAAAACCCCCATGAATAATGGGTAATGCTTTGTGAAAACAGAGCAAATGTAGAATTAAAGACAGAAAGCAATAAATATGAACGAGTGGTATCTATAATAGCATCAGAGAATAGCTCAGGTTGGAAGGGGACCTCAGAAAAGGTCATCGAGCCCAACCTCTGTCTGAAAGCTAGAAAAAAAAAAAACCCCAGTGCAAAACTGTCCCACGGAAAAACTTGTTAATAAAACTGAAGCCAACCTTTTTGGGAGAGAGAAAGTAGCTCACAGAATTGTCACCTTCTTATAGTATTTTAAATACTTAGTTTCCCATTTCAAGAGCCATAAAAAATTCTCAGGCTTCTATGGATGGTTGATCTCCTTGTGGTAATAAACATAATTATTCACAGTCTCCTGAGCTAGACTAAGCTAAGGAGAACGAGACCTGTCCTGAATCCCTCCTTCAGTAGGGAAGTTGGTCTCACCTGCCAACTTCTCTCGTAATACATTAAGTATCAAGCTCAACATCTTTCCCCCAAGCCAACAAAGAGCAGAAATCCTTCTGAAATAAAAAAAGAAAGGGAAGAAAAAAACCCCATCCTATATGCTCTATGCCGATAATACAGAGTTGGTGAAAAGCCTTTTTTCCTAGCTCGCTATTACTGTTACTCATGAGCCACTGAGGACTCTTCTACTAGATTAGTTCACTGGGGCATTTAGGGACAAGGAGAGTGAGCATCTCCCAGGCATCACAGACGCAGTGGTGGAAAGGTGGGGAAGAAAGGAGGAAGGAAAGGGGAAGCCTTGATGTGAAACAGGAGACTGAAATTCAGAAAAATTACCTACAACCGCTCGGGAAAGGGGCTGGGTAGCTGAGCATGATTCACCCACTTCGCACTAACTGTCCTTGAATAACAGACGGCTGATTTGCTTTTAATTCTTTGTCCCTTCCTCTCTCTTCCTCAGCTAATTGAGCACCGAGTATCCGACACAAACACATAAAAGCTCTACGTGTCAGCCCCCTGACACCAACGCTGGGCCTTGCGGAGACGGGCAGCGGACACGTGCTGCTTTCCTCCTTTGCCATCGGGAACAGAAGTTCAGTCACGTCAAGGAAGAGCCCAGCTAACACTTCAGGTCATTGTCCCGTTTTAACTTTTCCTCTCAACATCTGTTCCCCACATCTGTCATGGCAAAACTCTTCCTCCTCGGAGGAAGCTGGGGGTGGGGATGAATTCCTTGTGAATGCTCAACAGGGTCCTCTGAGGGACACTACAAAAATCTGAGTTATCCTGTAGATCTCAGTGTCTAAGAGATATTATAGCTGTCCCAAGCTGCAGCATTAGGTTCTTATTCCCAGGCTGCGGGTTATTTGGATCCAATGTGTCAGACTAACCTTTCGTAGCAGAGAAGCCAGCTGTAAGACCTGGACCACATCTAAGTTTATATTTTGGTCATCTCTCTTTTTTCAGTTTTGGGTCATAACCAAAACTCCACAGATACAACCAAAAGTAAATGCCCCTAAAAATTAAATACTTTCCCAGCAGCTGTTTGGTGCTAACAGGTTTCAATGTTAAGTCTTGCTGAACTAAAGCCTTTTATTATATGCCCCTGTTAGCCTGCGTCTATGTTCCTTTCTGCACGTAGCGTACAAATATAATTTTCAGACCTTTCCAACCATACTTTTGAACACCAAGCACAGCTCTAAAAAACAGGAAAAAAAAAAAACCCCAACTTGTCATTTCAAGGTAAGTCTGAAGTTTCCATGAATAGTTTTCACGTTTGCATGAACAGCAGCTGTGTATGTAAATGGTTTGAAAGAGCTAAAAGCTCTAAACTAATTAAGATTTTCCCATTGCAACTACACATTTTAGGTTTGTTCTGCATTCTTTCCTCGGAAGAGAGGAAAAGGTCCAGCTCAAGACTTAGCTTCTGGCCACAGAAAGTATTTACTGTTTCAACAGCCTTTCCATTCCAAGGGAATGACATCAGCACTAGCACTTTGCAAACTTTTAGTCTAATTCTCAAGCAGAGCTCCATGCTCACAGATATGCCAGTCATAACATGACATGCTTTCTCAGAATTTGTTCCAGATTTATTGGGGCTGTGACCAGCTTTAATGCTAGAAAGATCTTTTATCAGTCACGTACAGCACAACCTACAACCCACAAGAAAATAAACTCTTCAAAACATGGCCCAGCTCCTTTGTGAACTGCCTGCCGGTGTCAAAGCTCAAGACACAAAGAAGAACACATACAGACTTTTTAATTTCAGAGAATTGTAGAAATAGACATTAAAAAACTCCTTGTACAAGAACAAACCTAAAACTGCAGATGCCACGCTGCAGCTGTCACACAGAGCAGGACCGGGAGGGGATGTGACACAGTCATCGAGTCCATCCTCCTACACTGAAACATGATCTTCTATACCTAAACCATTCCTCAGAGATGTCTGCCTAGCCCTTTTTTAAAAGACAAATAAATAAAAATTAAATAAATAACCTCCTGCCCCGTCATCATGACCATCTCAAAACCTCCTGGGCTAGGCAATCCACCACAGTACCTAACTCTCCTCATCGTTGGGAAGATTATCTCGTCAACTTTTCCCGCCGTACCTTAAACTTATTACTTCTTTCCTGTGCACCCACTGCAGGTGAATTCATCACCACTTTCTTTGTTGCAATCTTTCACATACTTGAAGGCATTTTTTCCTCTTTAAGTGAGGCAAGCTCATTTCTTTCATACCTGTATTTACCGGATCACAGATTCCACTGACTGCTGTCCTCTGGAATGTTTTTTAAATGGCTCTCCATCCTTTTGAAGATGCGCTAGCAGCCCTGGCCACCCCACTCCAGCCAAGGCCCTAGCAGCACCAAGTAAGGAGAGACATACTCATTTACACAGCTCGCTTTGAGGTTTCTTCCTTCTATTTGTCTATATGGCAAATTGACTCTTGGTTTTTGTGGTCTGCTATACCTCCCCGAACTACTGCGCAGAACTACTGCGTAGTAAAAAAAATAAAAAATAAAATGCAGGTTTGAGAAGGACTGGCTGAAATGTAGTACTTTGCTCTTGTCTTGATCAAACTGTTTTTCTTTGAAGGCCTTTTGAGTTCTCCTCCTGTCCAGTCCTGTCCTGTCCTCCTTAAGCCACCAAGCACTCTCAACCCTGTCAGAGCCTGATATGGACTATAATTTAATAAGAATCAATCCTTATTCCATCCTTCAGCTCCTTAATGAAAATATTGAATAAAATCAGACCTAGGCCAGATTCCTGCCTAATCCAATTTGATGCACCTTTCAAGCTTGTCAGAGAGGCAGTCCAGTGCAGGGCAGGGTCACAGATAAATTGCAGGGCTATGTGCGGGCTAACAGAGGTAATATTGAGAAGAGCAAACCCAGTGTCACCCTGAACACACGGGGCTTTATGGAACTCGTCAGCACCACTTCCACAACGGGCAAAATGAGAGCCCCTTAAAATCAAAAACTTGTGAAAGAAATATTTGTCTTCAAAGCAGTCAATCACACCATGCTAAAACATAATACACCAAGGATGATTATTAATTAAGCCTACAAATACCTGGATGAGATTTCTAAAGATTTAATACTTCAAATTTCTGCTAATTACATGAAAGCTAATTAAAAAAACACTAGAGAGAGAGAACACAACTGCAGCTCTCGTGTCCAAGGTAGACATCTCGACGTTATCTAATTTCAAGAAAAGATCCAATCACTGAAACACGTTCTACTTCTTAAAAAGTAGCTGTGCACAAGCATCTCACATAAGTTTTCCATTTCTAAGAGACTTCCCACTCTTGCTATCTTAATTCTCCTGCTAAAATGCCTGACTTGATATCTATGAGTTTATCTTTCAGTATTTGACCTTAAAGACCAAATCATATGTAGGTAGCAAAATAATCAAGCCACTCCCTACATAACTGAAGGCAAACAAAACAAAACCCTTGGATAAACCCCAGAGAAACTTACGTTTTCAGACCTCAAATAAGAAAAAAAAAAAAATCATCTCCAGCCATCCTGACTCACTGGGACTTAAAGCGAAGGATAACTGACATGTTTGCCTCAACATCACTGTATTTTAGGCCTGAATTTAATCACATGTTTCAAAGATGTCCTGGCCATAGTCCATCTCTATTAACCTGACAGTTTTACCTTGACTGCTTCAGTATCCTATTGTCAATGGGGCAGGACACTCCAAAATACCTGGAGTGCGAATTCACATCATACGGTTTGTCTCTCTGCTTCAAGCCATCCTTCTTTAACAAAAGATATCTGCTGTCGCATGGATAAGCATCAGATGTTTTCACATCCAGCAGATGCGGAAGGACTCGGATGTGCGTAATGAAGTCACTTCTGCTAAAAAGTGTTTTAAAAATAAAGGTAAGTGCATTCAATCCTCCCTATCCCCCAATATCGTTTTGATGTATATTTTTGCTTGGGATGGAGCAAGGAAAATAAGATCACTAGTAACCTACAAGGGAAATTAAATGCTGGATGCAAGGGACAAACGGAGTGTAAGTGACATGTTGCGTTTGTTTGTCTCTGCTTCTTTGCTGCTACTGCTGGAAGACAGCAATAACAACTCCTACTTTATTGGCTAAAGATCTGAGTGAATTCCTACTGTGAACACACAGTCGGTCCATTAGAAGGCAGAAAAGGGCCTTCTTAGTAAAATACAGCAACTCCCCCCCGCCCATCTCCATCACATACATTTTACATCTTAAGAAAGCGCTTTGTACATCTTGCGAAGAAGATAACAGAGGCAACGTGCTGCATACGGCTGCAGCTGGCTGGTTTTGAAGGAACACCAAATTAAACAATGACATAACCCCCAGAGAGAAAGCCCAAGCTGAATCTGCTGGAACAACAAACCGCTTAGACACAAGACCTCTTCTTGGAGAGCTCTCCTTCGTACTTTTAACTTGCTTTAGCTTATTTGCTGCGTCAAAATAATTATTTTTTTTCCATTTTTGGTGGCTTCCCTTTTGCTATTACGTAACAGCAGCCGACACGCTACCTGGGTTTGAGAAGACAGCAAAAAATTTGCAGATAAAGAAGGGCTGACTAGCACTCTGCCGCAGGCAGCAGCCACCCCTCCATCTTTTTGTCAAGTATACTTTTAAAAACAGCACAGCTGATTCATACAAAAAGGAGATAACCAAGAACAACTATTTAAAATTACGTTGATTTTTATTAGCATAATTTCAATGCTGCAGGCTGCAATTTCAAAGCGCTCTTCTAAGTTGCATTGGCATGAGCAAGACTCCTGTTTGAGCAGGCAGGCAAGCATTCACGTGTGCGAGACAGGTGGAGATACGCTATGTGGTAATGCCGCCTCATTCTAGCAAACTCGCATACGTGTGACAACTCTTAAAAAGCTTGAATCTTTGCGGCTAAAAAAAAAATCTCGAGTCGCTCGAGCTTGATCTAAAGCTCTACCCTTATCAGCTTGGAGATATAGCAGGTTCACCTTTTGGCTCGGGAGGGACATGGAGCACTGCTCCGTGGGTTGCACACTGGATTTGCACCAGAAAGTGCAGCAGCTCAATGCTGTAACTCACTAGTCAAGATCATACGGGCAGTCTTTGAAAATAAGTTTTTCTTCTCTAGTCCTGTATATTCTACCTGAGCCTTAGCTGTTGTGACCCTGTAGCCCACTGCAGTTCACCAAGTATGATAGGACTGAAGTAAACGGCTAAAAAAAAGATACGCAATCCATCCTTTCCAATTAAGTAATTATTTTAATCAACATTGTCCCTTCCTGCATCTTGTCTAAGGTGCAGCCTGAGGACTGCCAACAGAACTGTTAAAATATAAGTGAGATGATTTGTGTTCAAATAATGATTTTTTTTCTGAATTGACAAGGACACTGAGAAGCCCTCCTAAAATTTTCCCGGAGCTCCTGACTCCCACTTCCCAGGTAAAAATCTTCTGTTTCCTTCCTGCTACAGACTTTGTCAGCAGACGCTAATCTTTTCCTAGATACAACGAAGTTCTTCAAACCTCTCGTGATTTTTCTATGATAGTTGGGATGCGTGGCATTGCCTTACCCTTAACTCCTTTCACTTCCTTGTGTACCGTTCCATGCTTTCCCCCCCCTCAGTTCTCCTCATTCCCTGTAGCTTCAGCCTGTGACCGCCTGTCCGTCCTGCCTTCGTTAGTATTCCAGAGCCAGGGTACAACCTGGCACGGCAGCCTCCGGCAGCCCTCCAAGTCTGATGAACCGAGTGGTCATTCAAAAGGAGAAGTAACTTCTGCAAAGATCATCGCCTTACTATTATTATGACCCCGGGCTGCCACAAGTGACGTGGCCATAAAAGCCCTACACGTTTCTCCAGCCCAAGGCAAGAGGAGGAGGGGAGGGACAACTGGGAGGCCAAGATACCCACGCTTCTTAATATGCGAAAGGCCTCAATAGGGACTCAAAAGGTCGTCTGATGCCAGCTGTGAAATGACGTTATCTGGCATTTACAGAGGCAAGATTTCCTCTCGGAAAGAAAAGGCTCCCTTCAATCACGGCAACTGACTCTCAGCTGCCGGGCAAAGCGAGAGCCTGAGCACCACAAACACTGAAAGGAGTCTCACGACTTCTTCTCCTTACGCTGACGAAAAGCACAAGTTTGACAGCACCAAAAACTACCGTCTTCTCTTCCCAAGCGGGTCCCAGTTGCATCTCACCACCAGCTCGAGAAGCAGGAGGCAGCAGGGGCATGTCTCGGTCACTCGCTGGTCTTGCTGCTGAGACGGCCAGCAGGTCTACCTGCGGCAGAGGTGATCCCGCACCCTCTAAGAATTGAGGTGGAAAACACAATCCCTATCCAACACAGACTTTGACATGTCTCCCCTGTCACCGGTCTAGGGTTTTAAATCCTGTGACTGCTGCCCCATGCCGATCAGGAAATAATTTTCTCTGAAACACTGTCTCCAATACAGGGGGACAATGGCATCAGTATTGAACCCAAAATAAAACTTACTTTTTCTTGACCTCCAAAATATGACCGTATAAAAAATGGCCAATAAAAACCTTTGATAATCTGCCCATTAAACACAATAATAGCATTTTCCTGATCAAACAAAAAACCCTAGCAAAATAACCTGCAAAACTGCATATTTGCACAGAAGAACAACTGGACAGCACAGCCAAAACAGACTCCATAGGAGCTCCAAACTTGGTCGGGATTAAATGGAGCTCCTCAGCCAAAATTAACAACGTCCTTGGCAATGAACATTATAAAGCCACTAAGTTTGCTACAACAATATGAAGGCAGCAGAGCATTTCCCCAATGCAAAGGCATAAGGCTATTCATTATAGTCTAAGCAACGTTAAGAAAACAACTACAAGCCAAATTTCGCCCTCAGTCACAACTCCTCAGCCTCGCCTGAATCAAAGAAGAAATTAATGGAGAAATGTCTTCTTTAGATGTCACCATGGGTAATTAAAAGTGCTTTGGGATGCTAGGTTTTCGCGATAACTACTATTTCACTTCAAGAACAGAGTCAGCTATTCATCCTTTACAAGAAGGTAAGCAGGGAAAACTTTCTCTAAAGCAGGGCAAATATAGAAAATGTGTCATCTTTTCACTGTTCTTGATTTTGTCTTAACATTTACAATAAAACAGAAGTTTTATTTACAGGCACTACTTATACTATCTGCATGTGTTTAAGAGGTTAGACTCTACAGGAAAAGTCTGTTTTTAAGAAAAAAAAAAAAAAAATCACTCCAAATTACAACGCTTGAAATACAAAGATTTTTCATGGAGCCTGCACTGGGATTTTTTCACTGTCAACCTAGTGAATGGCTGCAGGGTCACGATATTTTTTTGAATGAACCCCAGCCTAGCTTTTCTGTTACCAATGTATATTATTGACCTCTTCTTCCAGATGAAAACAGTGAGATAATCAGAACGCAATGAGTGGTGGAGAAGATTGCAGTAATCCAGGAAAAGAAAGAACATTTTTTTCTTTCCACTCAGCCCAGGCACTACAGCTCAGAGGTGGGCAAGACAGCGAGCTCCCACTCCCCTCTTTAAATTAACCCAAACTCCTACAGACTGACAACAGAACAGAAGTTATCTTCCTTGTGACAGATGACCATCAACTTACTGGACTAATCCCAGCCTAAATTGTTTTGCAGTCAAGTCTGAATGATGAACTATGACTATGTGAGCTAGAACATTTGATAGAGATCAGGTGCTGAATTCCTACAATGCAAAAGTAAAAAAATGCTGACGTGATGTTATCAGTGCCCTCCCATGCCTGTGATGTGAAGAGTGTACTCAAGAACGTTTAAAAAACCTGATCTATGTCTGTACCAGTTGACTACTAGCGAGCTGGAAAAACTGCCTGTGCAATTAACTGTCCTGTACAGGATGAGGGCAAAATACAATCTTGGATATTTGCACAACCAGTTTCACCACTCAGAATCTTTCCAAACATTTAAAATATTTCACAGAAATATCCACCTGATTACAGCTCGCTAGGAAGGCTTCAACAAAGCTACAGGAATTTCAACTCGATCTGGATTTCATTGCCGAGATGAAATTCAGGCAAAAGTCACGTGAATCACAGTAAATCAAAGCAGCTGCTTCTAAGCACAGCTCCTTACCAAAAAAAACCAAACAAAAAACAAATTCAAGCTTCAGGACAAAATCTTTTATAATAAACCTCGGCGAAGACTGAAACGGCTGCTTCATTTTAGAACAGTGTCTATCCCTTCTGTTAATTGCAATACTCAAAGTATCATCCTGCATTTCTAAAAATAAAGGTGCCCTGTCCACCCCCAAAAGAAAATATACTGAAGGTCACAAAAACTTTTGAAATCAAATTCCGCCCTTCCTCAGAAAAGGAAAACTAACTGACGGGTTTTGAAGCACAGCCTAAGAGAGTTAGGTAAACAAATCCCATTAACTTCAGTGGGACATGAAATTTCATTTCACCGCCTTTGCAACTCCAGATGAATATCCAGATGAATATTGTTCAGAACATCTGGGTATACAAATAAGAGTTGTTCATTAAATTATTAGACTTAAAGGTGTTTTATTTTTTATACTCCGGAGGGAGGAAGTGTTCTACCTCTCCCCTATAAATACCCTCTCCCTTCTGGCTCAATGTCCCAGATATCGCCAAATAAGGGAAACATAGTTCCCTTCCTTTGTCGGTGGTCCACCTTATCTCCTCTTAACTAGTGAAAATACACTGTTTATCTTACTCTGAAGCTCTGAGACCTTTGTGTAACTCTTCTCCCCAGCCCGGGGATTTAACCACTGAGCATTTAAGCAGGATGAAAACATACTTGGTATGGGGTTTTTTTCTGTCGGTTGGATATCTATAAATTACGCAGACTCCTAGGAAAAAGACTCAGATTTCAGTCTTCTGGATTTGACTGTCAGTTGCAGCAGAAGCTGCAAATTCTCGAGATAATATGAAGACCCTCTGGGGGAAGAGGTTGTGACTTACGTCACTCAGCACTGACTTTCTGATAAATCCGGGAGCGATAGCTTATCCAGTACACCCCCCCAGGGGCTGATCAGGATTGTGAAAAACAGCCTGGGGGAAAAAACTCCAGCCACTGTCAAAAGGGTTTTTAAGTCACCATTAAGGTCAAATGGGAGCCCTGGATCCAGATCTTCCCACTTTTTACTAGAAATGCCCTACACTTTCCTGGGTGGACTTGGAGCCATGTTTCTAGCAGGCTAGCACACTTGGGAAGATTAGGGAGCTTCGACTGAGGTTTATTTTGTCCGAGCTTCTGTGACGAGACTGAAAAATGTAACCAGAATTGTGGTCACCCCTTCTGCCCCATTTTTGCCTCAGAGCTGTGGATGCCCAAGAGGTCAATTCTCAGAGCAGCTTATAACCGTACTGGATCACAGGTACCAGAGCTACCCCCATGTTTTGTTTGCATTTCCAGTTACAAAAAGTCCGGATGACACCGAGTTTGACACGTTTACGTTCACCTTTAAAAGTAGCCGACATTGAAATGGGAGAATATTGTGCCATTAAATTGAGAGGCGATGCTCCCATTTAGTTGATGAAGAGAATCTCTTATCAACAACTTCTGATGCCTAAGTTACGAAGCTGGTTCTTTAGTCTTTCAAGATAAGTGCATAAAAATAGTGTGCATATCTCCTCTCTCCCTGCCCCAGCTCCCCCTCAGTTTGCAGGACTCTGTGCCAACGAAGCAAAAAACAGCCTTCTGCCAAAACGAAGCCATGTAGCGTGAAAGAAGGTTGGACTGCCATGGCATTTAGGCTTCCCGTAAACTTTGGTTTTGTTCCTGCACTACAGGTACAGCAAGAAAATACCTCCTCGCTCCCAACATTTCACATGCAGGCAAGCTTTCTAGGCTTGTAAATTCCTGGAAATTATTTTGCACACAGTGGACTTCTGGGAAAGACTTGGTCGAGATGCACTAGAAGGACCGACCCACAGGCAGCTAAAAGCAGAACACTGCTGGGTTTGGGGCTGGACAAAGCAACAGCCGAGGGAGGGAGAACGTCAGCACTGGGCACGGACTTGCTTTTCAGTACCACCGGTCTACTTGTGATATTTAGCTTTTACCTTTCTCCATCAAAGCCCCATGAGGCAAGTCAAGTTTTGAGACAGTAGAGGTAACGGACATTTGTTTCTCTCCCTCAACACAGTGTCCTTCTTGGTGATTCTGGATAAACATTTCGGCAATTCTTTTTGCTGAAAAAAAAGTCATCAATTAAGCCTGATCTGGATAAATTCTTGCATGCATACAAATAGACATGAACTTGGTAATGTGCTTTGCCTGAACCCTACATAATGTCAGTATGTTTCTAATATATTCATCAGCCTATATAGAGCTCACTGAAGTGGTTACTTTATGTGACTATTAAGTAAAATATTCTTTGTTAAAGAATCTGTGTGGCCCAGCTAATGGAGTTGAGTCTGGTACACAAAGGTGTACTCTCAGCATGTTAACATCAGAAGCATCTGAAAGTCATAACCATTTTGTTTTCTGCCTGGATGAACAATTTCACAGCCTATTATTTTAGAGAAAATACAGAAGATAAAGATTCTTTAAGAAGTAGGCATATTTCCAAATAGAAGCAAACAAAACCACAAGCTCGGTCATGATGTGAGAGATAAGGTCGAGGCACAAGGATATCACACTGGAAATTCCCCGGTGTCACAAATTAACTGTGGTTTCTCAAGTTCAGACTAGTGCCCTAATTAATGCACCCTATTTCCTCTCACTTATTAAAACTTAAAGAAAAACAGCAAGCGCACAACATGCAATATATCTTTCTAATTAGATATATAAGTCTAAACAATTCAGCCAAGTAGTATTATTTGCTGAAACAACTAAAAAAATGCAGTAGGAACAGTAATACTATTCAGATTTCATATGTGATGCTGATCTATACTCGCAAGATTCAACACGTCTCTGTTTCCAGTAAATATTATGTTTCACATTTCATTACTTGGTATATTACTAAAATTCACGTAGCCTGACAGATGTATTTTAGTCTTCAGAGTGTTTTTTTCCATATTACTAATAAAATCACTGTGTCAGTTTTGACGAGCTGTCTTCAGGAGACGATCTTGTTAAATCTCCTTATTTTATAGAAACAAATACATTTAGGGAAACCAGGGAAGCTGCACTTATACAGGGGTATTTTGTCTGTCAGCGGAAGAACCATTTCTGACAATTTTTTTCTGCAGAACATTTCTACATTGGTGTAACAAAGGTCTTTATTGGTATATATAAAAAATCAGTTCCTGGCTAAAAGAACATAAAAGTTATGTATATTGCCATACTGTTTCTCAGGCTCTGTACTTACATGGACCAAAAGTGATGAAACTACTCCTCTAAGCTTTTAAATCTATAGGACATATAGGTACAGATACATATACAGCCCAATAAGCTTGCAAAACAGATTCAGGACCAAAATAGAAATGAATTGACAGGATCTAGAATGAGTAAGTAGAGGAACTTCGCCTGGTTCCTGTCTGCATTGAATCACAGCTCCCTCGATTTCCCTTTAATTCACAGGCTCTGAATTAAAAAAAAACAACACAACAACTTAATACAATTAAAAAACAAAAATAGAAAAAAAATTCCTAAATATATTTAAATGTTATAAGGAAGAGAGAGAGAACAGGATAGGATTGTATCAAGAAAGCGGCAGCTCTGTTTTTTCGTAAGTCGTCACCCACTCTGCATCACGTACTAGCAGCTTGCAGAGCATATCCCACACAGCTCGGGGATACTTGCTGGTACTAGTTCTTGCTAGCATCAGCCCAGGCTAGCCATACCAGTCAAATTTACTTCTTCATCTCAGAAATTCTGGTTTGCCGAGTTCAGTACTTTTAAAGTATTTTCAAAATAAACCCACCGTAGTTAGAAAGTTCTCTTGCTAAGCCCATTTTCCATGTGTTCCCGACACATGCGCCTCAAAGAAATGAGCACATAGCGCTAGCCACATCTCCTGAGAAATGTCCAGCAGCAATGCAGGCAGGAACATGAAGCAATGGTTTTCACCTTTGGGAGTACCTAAAGGCTGCTTCAGCGCACAAAATCAAATTCGCAAAACCTCAATGACAGGAAAGCAACATCTCTGAGGTTTTAAGCTGGTTGTACGCATACGACAACAGTACTACAAAAGTTTACAATCTATCTGTAGTCTACACCAGCTCTTCGAACTATTAATCATTCTCATCTTTTTTTCTCCCTTCTCCGTATGTAAAGCACGCCAATGCTACCTGCGAGAAACCTGCTGCTCAGCAAAGTAAACTGGACACCAAGTGCGCGTTCCTCACTTTGGGCAGCTGAAAAGCAAGTCTGCTTTTGAAAAAAAAAAAAAAAAAAAGAGTTAGACAAGTTCACAGACAACAAGTCGACAAGCGGGTACCCAAAGGACTAGGCAGAACTAAACCTTCTGTTGTGCCCAGCGGGTCTGGGTGGTGGTGGAGGAGCAGGGACTGGTACCCAGGACAGGGCTGGGCTCGCAGGCTCTCCCCCAGCAGCATCTCCATCGTCACTGCTGAAGACACTGGGCTAGATGGGCCCCTTCTCTGACCCAGTACGGCCAAAGCTTCTCAAATCCCCACAAAAAAAATATTCTTTAAGGAACACTTATGTAAAAGGTGCATGCGAGCCCCCCGGAGCTCCCTCTCAGCCCAGGCTAGGTCTGTTTATTTTGGCACCCAGTTCCCAGCACCCACCCAGCTCCTGGACAGGATGCACATAACAATCCATCTCCTGCTTTCTACTTTTACATATTTGAAGTGGTTTAGTTTTGGCTATCTTAGGTTCTTCAAACTTCAATGAGGATTAAAAAAAAAAAAAAAAAAAAAGATTTTATCTGATTTGAAGGAAAAAAAGATGTTTTATTAGCAAATAAGCAAAAGCATTGTAAGAATGCTCAAAACTGCTTATGTTCCCATAGTACTTGCAGCCACACACAAAACTTCTCAAACTACCAGATCACGACATGACCAAGAAGTGAACCACTGAGTGCATGAGAAGGAAGTGACTCAGACTGAAATTCATAAAGGACAGCATGAATGGGACAGGATTTCCGCTTAAAGCTCCTTTTACATGGCAAGGCTTCTTTATAAAAAAAAAAAAACACCAAACCAAAACCCACAACAAAACAAAAAACTACTAAAAAAAACCCCCAACCTTGCTCCCTCCTCTCCCATTCAGTTTTTAAAACAGCTCTGCAAAAAAGCTACAGTATGGATTTTAAATCAGAATCCCTACATCATACCTCCAAATCTTCTGCCTGTACAAGACACCATCCATCCTACTACAACAAACACTCAGGATAGTTGCTAACTTTTCTCTCAGTTATAAGCCATTGGTTTCCTTTTTTTGCCTTAAAAAAGCATATTTCCAGCACACAGCATAACTAGAAATCTTTATTTACAAGTGCACCTCCCGACATAAAGACATGCTGCTGTCGATGGAAAAGGCCAGAGGAACTGTATTTATATCCCCAATCTGAAACTGTTATTTCCCTACTAAAAAGAGGTCCTGATGCTACGTTAAAGGGCCAGCCTGGGATAAGGGTGCATAATAGAAGCACCAGTGTATTTTTAATGTACCAGCACGCTGTGTAGAGCACAGAGTGGCACAGAGGAACACATGCTCGATCCACAGTTGAAGAGGTGACTGAACCAAAAGTACTCCAGAGTCATTTACTTATTTTATTTTTGTACTATTGATAATGCTATCACCCCATTTCTTCTACTAGTGCTGAATCAGCTTTTTGGAAAACCCCCGATTCTTTTAATATTGGAAAGAAGCAGTAAGGTATCGACACATGGCAGATTTTTCCTTGAGCGCTTACTCAGGGCTTAATAGATGCAATAAGCATATGTTTTGATGGAAAAGTACGTTGTTAACCTAAATATCTCATGCCCTGTGACTTATGTCGTACATTTTCAGGGAAAAAAGTAGACTTGTCCTTGCATTGTACACTGAACATTTTTTTCAATACTATTCTTACAGTACTCTGTAACAACCTCGGTGCAGATGTAGCAGGGATTGCTTGGAGGTACTCAGCAAGGAGCAACACAACCCTCGAAGAAATTACTACCGAGAAAAAAGGAGCAGGACAAGCATTTACTTAAACACAGGGGTAGGAGATCAAGAATAGAAATGCCTATCTTCCCCGTCACAGACGCCACCGTGCAGATCGTACTCCTCCACCGATTAAAACGGGCGCTCCAATCGCCCTTCAAAGCATCAGGACTGCCGGCACGCACCCAGCGCTGGGCGAGCTCCTCGCCACGCTCCCAGCCCCGAGGCAGCTTCCGAGGCTTTGCTTCCAAAAAGCGCGGTCCCTGAGGAAAGCAAGCGCTATGTCGTACATCACAATCTCAATTAAGAAATTCACGCAAATGAACCCATCAGCTCTGGTTCCCATTCACCTTAGTCTAAGTTTTACTCTGAACTCGTACATTCCTGCTTGCCTCTTCAGAGTTTTTTGGCTAAGTGGCTTTCTAAATAAAGACTCTTATTATCTACATATTTTTTTATACACACACACACACATAATATATAATAGCTTTTCCAGGCTATTCTGCAATTTTGGAAGCAGTCACACAGCACCATCAAATTTTTAACTATTAGCAGGCTTGAACTGATACACATCCACAAAACGTGTAAGTTTAAATGGCTTTGCTGCTTATTGCTTCTGACACATTGCTTTTCTTGGCTATTCTAAACACACTGCCAACTTAGCAGCATAAATCAAAATTATCACCTGTTCCCAGACTGCTTTTAACTCTCATCCCAATTACCTGTATGGCTATGTTAGTCAGATATCAATCAATAAAACCCCAAATAGTTCAAGAAGAAACAGAGAAAGCAAATATAAATCAGCAGATATGATTAGAAGCTTATAAATATCAAGTAGGAACGTATTTTAGGGCGCTGTTCGGCGAGAGCCATTACTAAACCTCTGTGACAACCTTGCTGCAGAAATCTGCGTACAGGTATACATGCATGACTACAGCAATAGACTTTGATGTGAAAAAGCTCACTCTGGAGATCACATCTTTTTTTTTTCCTTTTAATATAAAAAAGTTTCTCCTATTCCTGCTTTGGCCACAGACTTTGCTGTAGAGCAGTCCAACAGTGACTCCTGGGCTGCCACCTCCAGGCACAGATGCAGAACCTAATTTTAAAACACCAGTGAGTTGGATTTATCAGGAGGGTGGGACAGCTGATACTTATTTGCATCATCTGCTGTCACAGACTTTTTCAGTTTGGGGGAAGACTTCATCATTTGCTGTTCCCAGTTTTAAGGCGCTCTCCGGCTGACAGACTGGACATGCCACAGCCCTGACTTCACTGATTTTCTCGGCATTTTAAGAGCCCTCACGCTCTTCAGCTGGAGCACAGAAGACTACTCCAAGAGAAAAAAAATCAGGATTGCAGGAAACACTTGAACTAGATAGTTTTAAATGAAATCTAGATTATTTTAGAACTGATCATCCAGGCTGACTCAGTACCCACTGAAGCTATATTGTGCAGTTTAGCTGTTAAGACTATACTTTATTCCAGGTCTTTCACGCAGGTGCTACCGAACACCTCGTGTATTCCACCACAGACTAGAGTAAACAAAAAATAAATAGCTAAACATAAATAAGAATATTAAAGGTCGTATAAGCTTACTGAGAAGAAATAATCAGGAAGTCTAATGCAGTGATTCATTTTCTTGCATTAAAGCATTCCCAAATACAGCTCCTCGCTAATTCTAAAGACCCCAGAGCACGGCTGCAAATCCTCATTCCTTACCATGCCAGCAACATTTTTTTCCCCTTCGCCTCTCAATTAAGTTACTTTTCATGAGTATTTATTTCAGTGATGTCTCACAAGTAAAAGTACACAGCCAAATAAATATACACAATATAGAGATAATGGAAAACCTATGTTGTATGCTTGAATTCACACAAGAGATTTCAAAGTGCGCCACATTATAAATATCCTAGACGTGCCGGGTATAAGCTTGCTTACTACATAAAACTTTGTTCAGCCAGCTGCAGTTGTAGCAGTCAGCAAAGAGACAGGCAGAGAGAAAGGCTGAAAGGTATAATGGATTATAACAAGCTACTGAGCTAAACTTTGGTAGAACTGGCTATGTGCAGAATGGTTTATGATAAATGAGATTTGATTAGATGAATAACCTAAAGTTTTATTGTAAAGTTTCAATTTTTTCAATGATAAGTCTCTGAAAATGTTGAAGAAAATGATTTCAAAAGTAGCCAGATTTATTTGACCACTAATCCCAATGGCTAAGATTAAGCAATTTCTTCTCAAATTTCTTCTGTTGCAGCTAATCATACTTCCACTGAACTTCCACACAAACAAACTTGTTTTTTCAGCAATCATCTCTAAACTTTCTAAGAGGTTTACTACATTTACCTAGGACATGCAAAGTAGTGGTACCTAGTAGTCAGGTTTTGGTTATAGCTCAATTGTCCATAAGGACTTTTGTGAAGTGCCAAGACATCCGCACGAAAAGCAAAATAAAACAAAGAACTTGCCCATAAAATGCATGTCTGTTTCCAACAGATAAAAAAAGAATGATGCTGCGTCTACGAGGGAGTAGTCATGAAAGATGGGGAGGCAACCGCTTCATCTTACAAAACAAATACAGTACAGCAAGCTCAACATTTATATTTAAGTTCACACTGTATTAACACTGTCTTTATGTGTGGGTGGTAGTGTTTTTTGGCATAGTTGCTAGATCCATATACAGGCGGTCATAAGCCAGAAAGGTGCAATAAAAAGGAATTAAAAATAAATAAAACTGTCTTTACCATGTGGGTCTTGTTCATTTGACTTTGGGCTGCTTCTTGCTCTGCGCTCCGGTTTCTTGACTGCTGGAGCCCCCCCGCCGCCGCCACCGCCTCCGCTGCTTGCTCCATTGTGGCTCTTTGCATAACCATTATATACAGTTGTGCAGCTGCCTATATGGCTTTTGTAGATGGATGAAGGAGGACTATTCAGACGGTTTTGGCGGTCGATCTGCCTGTCTTTGAGTTTTTTGTGCTGTGGTTTGGTGTACTGATCTTCCCTGGTAATATAGCTGGACATCCCATATAGTGGTATGATCTCTGAAACGAAAGAATTCAGCCACGTGAACTGAGAACAACAAAATCAATGACTTTTTTTCAGAAAGCCAAATTCCTGACCATCTCCAAATGCAATGACTCCAGATTTCCCTGGAGATAGATTTTTACAACAAACCAATTTTTTTTTCCTAAAGAAAGCTGTTCTGCAGGACCGATGGGTTTTTTGGTATTAAGCATGCTCCTTTGCTGATAGGATTTCATAACTCTTTGGATGAGTGTGTAAAAATACAGCAATTAGGGTGACAGTTTTTCCCCTCCTTTTCAGTCTTTGTGTTTTGGGGACACAGATTTCAAGCAAAAATGCAGGGAGACTGATATTTAGGAAAAAGCCTTCATAAGTTCACAGCAATTTAGCAGTTTCTTCCCCAGGGCCTGACTGGACAAGATGCCCTGGTTTCAAGCTGCCATCGCTGATTACATGCAATTTAATTTCCCAGTATAAATAGACTTTACAATTGTGTCAACTGTGCCTGCCGAACGAGAGAAATGCAGCATGAAGTGGACGCTTTGGGTAAGTAAAACTGTCTAAAAAACGCTTGAGAAATATCATAAATATCATATGTACCCTTCAGATACACTTCATTAAATACAATCCCCACTCCCCCTCCTCCAAGAATGACTATCTATAACCTAAGGCAGGTCAGTTTGCAGGAATCAGAACATCTTCTGCTGTTCTCTATAGTTCAGTCCTCCTTTTTGTGCTCCGCTTTGAGTCTGAAGCTTGAACAAATTCATGCCCAAAACAACAGTTTTGCTTTTGTTCGCAAAATAACAATTGATACTCGATACATTCTTCACATTGTTTTCTACATCCATTCAGAAGTTATCGTACAAACTTCTGAAGCAAACAAGGATCCTATCCAGCCGTTTGAAGCCTTGTAAGTTGAGATTGCCATGTATACTGTATTACAATTTTCCAAGTTGTTGCAACTAGCCAGATTTTTCGCTATTTCAGCACGTCTCAGCCTTCATCTTTCCTTATCTAGCTACATGATCCTATCTGTATTCTTGCAGCAACTAGCTGCCTAAAACCAGCACGCTACAATTAAATGCAATTTTTGTTTAATGTACAAGCCATTGTACAGCAAATGGGAAATGGTGGATTAATACTCAGCAGTACAATATTCACCACTTAACTACTTCAGTGTTACAGGTATAGGTCATTCCAGTAAAGCAACCAAGAACTTCTTTTAAATTTTATTTTTAAGTGGAATAGGCTTCTTGGGATTGCCAGGCTACAGAACTACTACTTAACTAGCAGCTCTGTGTTCACTTTGCGCACTCCCATGTTCGCACCCAAGACTTTGTCAAGCAATCTGACAAACTGTCCTGTTCCCTTTTCAAGTGAAAAGTCCCTCCCCTATCTATCTGGTTGGCTACACCGTCCCACTGGTTTCCTGAGCTTCCCACTTCCTCCCTCCCAGTATAACAAAGTTAAATGTCAGCTGTAAGGGTCCATTCCTCGCCAGAAAGTGAGGTCAGCTGGCCAACAAAAACTTCCAGAGATAGCATCACTAGACATCCCCCTCTCTCTCTTTCTGCCTCTTCCTTGCCATTCCAGCAAAACCTCACTTCTGATGATACGGCTCAAACATATTCTTTAGAAGGGGTCTGAAGTCCAGGTAGTTCAGCAGTAATGTAAAACCACGAATCCTGAACTGATTTCCATGTTAAACACCTCAAGTAGCTTTGCGGATTACTTTTTTGGTTAATGCCCTCTTTCAGATTACACAAATACTTATCTCCAGGGTGGCAGAGACACAACAGTGCATAGTTCAGACAGAAATATGCCCCTTTCACTCCTTTTTCTTGCAATTATTTACTCATGGCCTGATTAGGGTTGCCATGCTACCCTTTGGTATCGGACAATGCTTTTCAGTGACTTACTGCACAGTCTCAACTGGAATAACAAACAGAAAATGCCTGTTATTTCTTGGAAAACCATGGCTGGGGGGCAGAAAGCACATCACGGCCAACAGGAAACGGTATTCGGCTTTTCCCACTGGAAATGACCGCGGCAAGCCGTGCTCAGACCCAGCCCTCCGCATCCATCCTCATTCCCAAGCTAGAACTGACACATTTTGTCTCTTGGTTTTCTGTACAATGCTGCATCGTGACGCAGCAAGAGCAACCGGCATGAGTCACGTCCCTAGTTTGGAGCACGGGATGAGATATTTTTTCCCCACTGTATTTACAAATTAAGTTAAAATTGGTTTTGTTTCTGCAGCCTGGTGTTGCAACGTAGGATTGCCCTATGTTGCTGCACTCCGGACAGCTACACCCCCACCTTCCTCTGGATGTTAAAGGAGGCGGCTCCATCCATGCAGACAAAGCCACTCCGCAAGTTCTCCAATTCACTTCTACTCTTGGTTTCGCTAGCCCTTAAAATTTGCAGAACATAGGTGTGAAACACCAGTACCTTCCTTCCAGCTCACCTTGTTCTCCATATATTGTTGGGGGAAGATGATGCTGTGGGAAAAACTGCGGTGGTATGTCCCCAGGTCCAGTGACGGGAGGATAAAAAGCTGTATGAGAGTTGTGAATAAAATGGGGATGGTGCGTCAGGTATGGAGGTAAGTGATGGGTTGGAGAGATGGCCGAAGGATAGCTAGGAGGGTAACACTCCGGAGACTGGGGGGTAACCACCACCCTCCGAACGCCGGTGTTGTCTTCTATCACCTGGAAGGGAAGGCAGGGAAATGAGCACGTTATGCAGCATCTGAACCAAACGTATTTTTAAACACAGAGCTGTTTACAGTTTGGTCTCCCATTAGGAAACGGTTGGTCCTTAGGTTTATTCATAAACACATTTCTAAAATTAATATCAGCAGAAGTAATCATAGTGGTGCTGTGGCTTTTCTTGGAGACTCAGATAGCCACACTAATCACTGGGAGACTTACTGCTGCTGGTGATAACTATGTGGGCAGGAGACAAAATAAATAACCTGTATTTAGGGAGTAAAACAATTGAAAAAGGAACACAAAGCACCAAAGTAAGAGTACTCATTGGGACCAACCTTACATTCTGCCCATAAAATTTCTACCGCTGGTTTTGACAGTGCTCTGAGTGAGTACGGACTTAGCAATGCCTGGAAATGAGCTGGCACTGCTACTGCAGAGAAGCTGCGTGTCTGCCCAGAGACACGTACTCCGCAGGAACCCGTTGTGTTGACACACGTTTTCAAAAGAATTGCTCTGTTCACGACAGGTATCTGTGCAAGACAAATCATAGGGCAGAAGGTTTTTTCTGCTACAGAGCTGGTCTATACGTCTGTGCAAATCAACTCTGGAATATGCATAACTTGGCCCCCACGTGCCATAGTCAAAGCATGTAAAAACAGATGTAGGAAGGTGGAAATGTGCTTAGGCTGAAAAAAGTTTTTCAGCTTATAATTTTTCCAGAGCTATATTTCTGGAGAACAGTCAACCAGCCAAATTTCAGTCCAGACTTAGGAGCCAAGCTTTTCTTGAAGCTTATTCAAAAAACTTCTGCCATTTCTGGAACTTAAAAATATAACCACGTAAGAACAATTACTATCCCTTTGATTCTCTACGTTGACGTGCATAAGGTAGAAGAGCGTGAAGGAAGCATAATTTAGTTTCATACAACAAACAGGCTGTTAAAAACCTTATTTTTTCTAAACTGACTGATGACATACAGGTGGAATAATATATGTGATGAATGTGTTGTGTGAGATAAGTGAATGTGCATCAAGGGCACCTGCCGTAAGATGCTGCCAGTCTCAGCTGATTACCACCACCATTAGCTGGAATTATCTACCCTCCATAGCAGCACCAGCAGAACAGACCCTGCTACAGATCTCCACGCTCCAGCGACTCTCGTCACATCACAGCGTCTTAGGCTAAACCACAAAGAAAAATTGGTTTATGGTGATATACCCTGACGTGAAGCAATGGCACGGGCATACGGCTGTTTCTGCTGACTCTGCTGCAGAGGGACAAGCCCTGTTCTAAGAGGCGATGCCCACAGCTGGGAGCCGTAACGCTCCAGCAAACACGTCCGTGCCTCAGGCATCAGCTGAGCAAGTTACCATAACACGGTAAAATTTAACTAGTATTAGCTAGTATAAAATTTAACTATTATTAGCTGACCCAATTCCTTCCTTAGGCCACGTGTGTCCTAAGGTTATATGAATTTACACCTGTTCGCTATGGGCTGCGACCGTGGACGCGGACAATTTCTGTGGATTGGCTGGCCTCCTACAGAAGAAAATTTTCTATAGGAGGTTAATTCATTCACTTGTAATTGGTATTTTATATTAAAAAAATGTATTGCTTGCTATGCTGAGTAACCAGAACGGGAATTGTTTAGCTTAGCATACTTGATCCTAACCTCTAAATTTACAGCTTCAGCTAGCAATTTGTCATCTGCTAGCCTTAAATTGCGAAGACTTTACAGAGTCCTCAAAAGACAGCTGAACCTCAGAGATTTAGACTATCACATCATTGTAACTGCTGCATTTTCAGGCCTCCCATCTCTGCTACTAGTTCTACTCAACCTCCACAGCATCTCTTATCCTGGGTCCAGGTCTCAAACCTGCGTTCCGAAACCTGGAGAAGAGAAAAATCCTGTTCCATTTAGCCCAAATTTGAAAAACAGAGCTACATATTTAGGACTGTGCACAGAAATGCTGGACTTTTAGACTTGGATCGCGCTCTAATTTAATTGAGATAGCAAGTTCTTACATCCTGATATAGTCCAAGCCTCAAAGACAACCTCAGTCTTCCAGGTGGGTACAAGCTCTTATCTGGGCATCTAGACCAGACTATATGTGTATTCTGTGCTCTAGTGAAAGATGAGTATGTTAAGGAACAGATTTAGACAGAAAGCTTGTACTCTGTAGCAGCACATAATGTAAACCATATTTAAAATCACTAGGATTCCTCTCCCTGAACTATCTTCTGGAGAGCAGGCAGGAAAGCTCAGAGTCCTGTGAAAGACCTTTCTGATGAAATTATCCTGCTAGATGAAACTATAAAATATCAGCAGTAGTGAGAGAAAAGCCAGAGATGAGGCGATAGAATAGAATATTTCTGTTGGAAGGCACCTACGGTTATCATCTAGTCCAACTCAAAGGATGAGCCAGCCTTCCAAATGACGTTCGTCAAAAAGCTAGGAGACCAATATCCTTTGTTTGTTTCCTCCGAGGCCATGAATACTGACAGCATTCCTGTTACTTCATGTGCCCATGTTCCAAATGAACGCAGAAACACAGGGGACCTTGCAAAAAAACCCAACTTTATTTCCCTATCCTACAGGGCATTTTCTCCCTAAGCTAGGAATTATAGATATATATGTAAATTTCTGAAGCTGCACATACAATCTTTGAATATGATATTCTGTCATTAACAGATCATAAAATTGGTAATCCAATGTATTACATGCATTAGATAGCTATAACAACAGCATGGGTTAAGACTGTAGATAGCATCTCCACTGGGTAGATTGTAATAGCGCCATTCTGGGAGACAACACTCTTTCAGTTCATCAAAGACAGAGCAAATTAGTTTTGATCCATTAATGTAAATAACATAACTTCAGCAGAGAGGTTAAACTTTGCTATTTAAAGAAGAAATTTGCAATTTTTTGGTCTGCTTAAACGCGTTTGTCACGAAGATCATAAATTCATCAGGAAACACGCTGTCTACTAAACGGTCTCCACTTCAGTGCCAAGAAGCAATGAAATCCTAATCCCTGTTCAGGGCTCTAGATGCAACTGGAATATTAAAAGTAATTGCTATTACTAATTTTAGCAGTTTATATTTAAAGAAAACAAATACCTCTGGTCATTTGGCACCTAGAGCTAAACTTTCATTATTTTGTGTTTTTCAAACAGTTACTAGGTAAAATCGTCTTTTGCTGTTATTTTTTTGCTTGCTAGTGCAATTGGCATGCCACCTCAATAACAATATCATTATAGCATAGTTCTGTGTGGGGTTTTTTCCATATTTTAAGGAGCTTAATTGCTGAATGAGGTAGATGATCTTTCAGGAGAATCTGGGTGAACATTACTCATACACAATAAAATTGCCTCCCCCATCAGTTGCCACATTTTGAGAATACTATTTTAAATGTTATTTGTTTTACATTAAAGATACAGCTGTAGCAATGAAAACTCGGTCTAACTAGAGATAATTCACATATTTAAAGTACATCACTACTCCATGTTCTCTCATTTTTCTCCACTGAAATTTAATACTATACCCCCAGGAAAAAGACAGGCACGTTAATTTTGCCTACGTAAACTGTACCTGTATTTTGTGAGTTCCAGTTAAAGGAATACAATCACTCTCATTCTGTAACACGTTTACTGAATGGGTATAATATGGTAATATGCAATTAATTTCCACTTGCTTTCAAAAAAGAAAAATAATTCTCTTTCACTTAGACTTAGCGTGCTAGATTCAGCAAGGACATCTGGAGCATGGCCACTGGGTGGACCACAACCAATACTTCAGGAAGTTCATAAACTAATTTGAAACTTCATTCATAAATCAATCTGTATCAGAAAACAGTGCAGAATGAGCTCATCCACCAGGAACTTGGATGTCAACATTTTATTTATTCATAGTTCATGCCAGCCCTGGCAAGTTTGCATCGCTATCTTTGCCATCTATCACGTACAAACACTGGTATTAAATCTGTACCTTGAACCTGGAAAATAGACAGATGAACATCTATAACGCTGGCAAGAATGCTGGGGTATTTTAAAGCTAGAATGATACAGATCTTCAGGAGCAATGCTCATGAACTTAAAAGGATCATCGCTTTATGGCTTGCTCCACATGAGTAGGAGATCTGCACAACCTTCCTTGTGTTCAGAGCGTTAGGGAGGATCATCCTGTTAAAGGATGACTTGAGTGACTGCAGTCTGCAAAACACACAGAGAAGCTCTGTGAGCAGTAAGCCATACAAAACCGAAGAGTTGGTGGCTAAAAGCCAAACACGGTGGCTAACTAGCCAAACACGGTTCTGGAGGAGAACACCTCTCTTAGGGCAGAGGATGTACCCAAGACCAAAATCCTGGTTCCGGCGGATGCGATGGATTTTCTACCACTTACAATGTCATTTAAAGACTTTCCTCTTCCTTTATGCTTTAGTTCTGTCAAACGCTATGCACTTGACGCAGGTATATCAAACTGCAGGACCATGGCTTGAGTTGCATAGTTCAGGCTACATGACCCCAACATTACCTCCTGACAAAAGGAGTTTTATCAGCACTATGCATACTTCATGCTCCAACCAGTAGATTAGTCCTTTGGCCATAAAATATCTGTGGCAGAGACCACATATTAGCAACTCTGTAAATAAAGGAAAAAGTGGAGTTTCATGCCAAATTTTCATGTCCAACTACACATGAGCAATCCTCAAACCCCCGTGGAACTGCTCCAGATTGATTTCAGAAAGAGCAGCCCTCAGCCAATAGCCCTAAGCAAACAAGTTCACGATTGTGCTTTTTGGCATTTCAGTTTTTCTAGTTCTCCTCATTAGAAGACCCCAAACCCTCCTTCCCCACTTCCAAACATACACTGTGAAAAGCAGAAACAACAACCCATGAGAACATCCTCAAATTTAATAGCTTAGCATCCAAATCATGATCTTTAATCTTCAGATTATGCTGACACCAAGGAGCTAGAACGCTCCAGGAGCCAGGAGAAGGCATCAGGCCACAGACCCCGATGGCAAGAAGCCTCCAATGGACATCCCAGCGGAGGACTCCTGCGGCAGGGAAGCAGCTCCATCCGCAGCTCGGAACGGGAATGGGCATTAAGAGCTTCTGCCCAGCTCCTGACAAGTTGGAGGAGCTGCTCCTTCAACATTCAACGGTTGAAGCCAAAATTGTTGACACCGCACACATTTAATACAGATTTCTCTACCATGCCACCTTCCACAACTAACTTTTACAGTAGCAATTTTATCCACTGAGAGCACGGCAAGGAACTTTTTCTCTCTTTTATATTTAACTAACCCTTAACACAACTAAGAATTGCAGAGACGTGAACTCTGATCTGATAGTTCATATCTGCCAGAGGTGCACAGAGATTTGTCTGCTGAAAAGGAAATGCAAAATAACTGGCTGCACTGAACTGCTCTTTGAAAGCAAAACCATAGCATGAAAGATCTGAACTGGTGGTGTGTATTTGTCTTCTATTATTTTCCTGGATTTTTTCCCACCCTGGCTAAGCCTCATCATTGGGAACATCTCTTTAACATCAACAAATCCGACTTCTAGTCATGACTACTAATATGGTCCTTGAAATCTAGAAATAGAGTCTTAACTATTTTTCCGCTGCTTCCAGCGGCGCTGATCTTGCAGGGCACACAACCTCCTGCCAATTTTCTGCTGATCATTTTCACGATACCGAAGAGGTAACAAAGCATCATTTTAATCCAGGGTTGCAATCACTAGATAACTAATGTAACATTTAAGGCTAATACTTACAGCTCCAACAGGCTTGGCATAATGAAATGGAAAAAAGATTTCATGCCTTTTTTGAATAGGCACCATTACTTCTCCACAGGGGTATCTGCCTTCTGCCTGACACTTAGATGTACACTTTGGGGACAAATCAAACCAAAAATCAAATGTATTTTGATTCATATCTCAGAGTGCATTAATTTGCTTTATGACCTTTCCCTTGCCATTCTAAATTTAAGTTGTGTTCTCATTGTTTATCATAAAATAGAGTTTTTAACTATGAGGCAATAGACAAAAGCAAGAGCAAATAAGGCAGGGATATTTATTACAGTAAGAACTAATTTGATTACTACACACTTTCAACTACTATTTAATATGAAGCAGTCTGAAAGGCAAGAGGCTCGCTCGCCACACAGCAGAACACACGTTCTGCTGCCGAAAAGCATCGAATACAGAGTTTTCTCCTAAAACTTTACAACATATTTCCAGCTCCTTGGAAAAATTTCTTCAGAAGAGGGTGGGGTTTTTTTGTTAAGAAACTACTTAAAGGCTTCTTCAGTGGAATTATTATGGTGCCCCACAAAAAGCATTAGAGAGGAACTGGGTTCAGAGAGAGATACAACTGGAAGATTTTCATCACTCTGGTTTGGAAAGCGTTTCATTTATACCCAACCATTTATCTCCATACAGGGACTGAGAGGTATAAACATTTTAATAATAAAAAGGTGTTAAAGTTATTCCAACGGAAGACTAAATCTTTAAAAAATGCCTCTGCATGACGTGGGTCAGTTTATTAAGTTAGGTGAGCGCATGAGGAGTATTAAACAGCACTGCAAATGCTGTCTCAAAGCGTACCCCAACCACCCACCTTGGGATGCTTGAGGAGCAGGAGGAAGCTGGACCACCCCGCTGTCCCGCGTGCCCTCTCTCTCTCCTAGGCTGGCTACTGTCCCCACACTTGAGGCGTGTTTTCACTCTGTTCAGAAGTTAAAATACCACAGAGCGATTGCAGTATTTTGTGGGATTTAAGTATGACGCCATCCACAATTTTTCAGAATTACACAAGCTCACGTTTCCTGGGGAGGGGACGGGATTCCAGGACATCATCTATTTTCTGCTTAACGAGATGCCAAAAGAAATGTATCAAAAGTTCTTATGCTATTCATCAAGGATATTTGAAATACTTTGTATACTTTTAATGAAGCTTTCAGTCTAGTCCAGGTCTCAACGAAAGTGGTGAAATTATTGGATTTACTGTATTGTTCACAGCTTTTCTGCCTTCCATCAACCTTTCTTTTTTTTCCCTTTTTCCTTTTTTTTCTTTCCTACTTCAGAAAGAGCCTAAGCTTTGCAGAATATGGAACGAACGCAAACAATCTGGTAATCTGAAGTGGTTATTTACACAGAAGAGCTGTAGCTGTTCAAGAGTTCCAAAGCCTAACAGCTTTGTGAAAAACTTTTTCCATTTTTTCCATAAATAGATAATTAAATCACATTTATTCTTGAAAGCAAACCAAAACCCCCAGTTTTTGATACGCTGCAGGATCTCTGCTGGGAAGATACTGAGGATCAAGAGCATATTTTATAGCTACAGTGGCTCCTTCTCTCACTTCCCCCAGTCTCCTACCCCTTCTGACTGTCACACTAGAACTTAATGCATCACCTAACAACGTGGACTTCTCTCCCTCTCACAAAGGGAGAGAAGTTGCACATATGGGCTCAATCTGTATGCATAGCTTTTGCTAGTGTTAAAAAAAAACCCTGGTATACATAACAACGTGTGAAGATGCACATGCTTGCTCACTTGTGCAAACGTGTCTGTACTGTCAGTAAAGAGGAGGAGTATGAAAATTCATTAATATTTCTAAATAAACTTCAATCAAGTAGACTTCTCTATATGGGCCAATGCTATTGCTTTTATATACATTTTAATTCTTCAAGAAGCGTTACCTGTGAGATGTAACCGGGAGGCACATGAATAGGGGGAATGGATCCATTGGGTGACATCATGGGAACCTCTGCTGGTCCTAACAGAAAGACAGAAATAAGATATTAGTTATTTCAGTCAAAAAAATTGCACAATTGCTCAGAAAAGTCTAAAAATAGCTTTATTTTTGAAGCCTGCAATAACAAAATGAGCAGCTCCACTAATTTCTGGTATATGGAAAATGCCTTGTGCCATCATTCTGAGAATAAGATCATTGTTCAATGACTTTACCATATATTCCATTGAAATAATATTTTCATCATAAAACAGCTAAAACATAGACTTTATATTACCCACTGATCAACTTATACAGCATTAAGCAGTAACACAATATGTCCTTTAGCAGCCCACAATTCCTATATTGAAATCTGGTTAAGTTATTCTTGTCGAAGGCATGGGAGCAGAGAACAAAGCAGAAACTGTGCAGGCTGGAATTAGGCAGCTCCCAAGGAAAGCGTCCAATTGTAGCAAAAAAAAAAAAAAAAAAAAAAAATCACATATGTGAAAAACTATCTATCTATTTAAGAATGCACAAAGACCAAATTCATTATCTCAGCTATTCAGACTAACCTTGGAATGTGGTTATACAAGCAAGAAGCTTACGGTTTCCACTCAGAAATCCAGCCCTGAACATGCAAGTTCCATTTTGAGCCACTGAGTACAAGTATAACAAAGCAAGTGCCATAACCATTCGACTTTTGCAAACAGAGCCTCACAGCTAAAAGAAAGCATCTAGATAAAATGGAAATAGTTTGCTCAATTACTCCGATTCAGCCATTAAAATCGGGAAGATCACACAGAGCAGTCAAAATGAACCCCCCAAAATCAGACAGATGTTTGCAATGAGAGTTTACTACTTCGAAAAAGAAAAATTAATTTCATTACTTCCTTATTACATATTAAAACGTTTACACTAACCTGTTAGCCCATTTGCCATGGACTATGAAAATGGTCATAGTCAAACTCTTGAGAAGAGCTCAGAGAGAACTCTGTTCCTTGTTATTGCAAATTGAATTTTAGCTTTGACTGACAATACAAAAGATAACTTCATGACCCTCTCCGATGGAAAAGCCATCTAACATCTCCAAACCATATCACATCCTAGGTAAGGAAACTAACACTAAAACTTCAGGCACAGGGGGGACGTAATGGCCTTTAGGAACGACTGCTCCCAAAGTTTAGACAAATCTAATGAAATCCCCAACAACAAAGTGAGCCACAGTCTGTTGTCTGATATCAGCAAAAGCAGTCCACATTAAATTATCAGAAAGTCGTTCCCTACCCATCTACATTTTTATACTCCTCAGGCTGCTTATCGTGCAATAAGTAGGACTTGCCAACCTCTCAAAAATCCAAGTTACACACAGGAATCCATCCGAGTTATTTATCTCTCTCTCCTCTGATCTTGCTTCGCTTTCTCCATCCAGTTATTTATAACCTAATCAGCACATACGGTTTTCACTAGTCAAATCAAATTTGAAATACGGTAATTTATCGAGTGTATTGAGCACATGGAAACTCCGAAGTTTAAACGAAATTAAAAGAAGTCATTTTAGGTGTGTGGTTCTGCTGCTTTTCATACTTCCCTATACTCAACTATGTAGGGAACTTTACCTATACTACAGCCCTAGTAAGAAAAAAAAACACCCAAACAGTCGTTATTACTACTTCTTATTCAGTTCATACAGGTCGTGTCGTGTGTCCCCCCCCCCCGCCGCCCTTATTCTATAGCCTTTTCAACATTAGTGGTCTCCCCAGATAGTCAACAATTTTAGTGTGAATGGAAAAAAACCTCAGCATGAGCAGTGATTACGGAGGGGGGGGGGGGTTGCCACCTAAATGGTTCTATTTAAAGCCATTAAAAATATGAAGTAACAATTGGTTCAGAAGGAACTTTACAGAGATATTATTTGAGTAAATGTGTTTTCCCCATCAAAAAAATCTCTGCAGATTTCTTTTGAGGAATAGGGTTTTTTTATTTGTCTCTGAATCTGCTTTGGTCTATATACACTGCCAAGTTTCACTCCACAGTAAGTTGGACAGTATATCCATACGTAATGGCCAATACCGGTAAACACACAGTGACACTTTTTTGGGGGATTCAGTCCACACTGGATTATCAAGTGGTGTTTAGCTCTTCAGGATGGAACATGCCTGAGATTAGGTAAAATGAATAGTTAACATTGTTATGCGACTCATTCCTTGTCAGTGATTTCTCAAACCTGAAAACCTGCAAGAAAAAAAGTTGTTATAAAATCAAAAATCCTAAGGTCACCATTTAAGTAGACAATAATTTACATGTTACATGTAAACATTACTTAATAGAATAAAGCTTTAGTGTTTAACCCATTTCAGCCCCTCACCAAAATGCTGTCTACTTATAGTCATGTTGGCCTCAGCCAGTCTTTCTCAAAATGAGGTACTCTGACTTGCAAATAAATTTAAAAATGGAACGGTTTTGGAGTTTTGACGTACAGACCAGATAGTCTCTATAGAACAAATGAGAAACACTTCCCTTGGCATCCCTCATTATCTGTCCTTCTAAACCTTGTGCCAGTTGCTCATATGGAGTAGCGATCTACTTGCAGGAAGAAATCAAACTCCCACATCAATACTGTTGACTGTAACACTTCCATACCAATAAAAAAAACAAAAGCCACTGTGTTTTATCATCAAAACGTGCACCATGCAAGATGATTCTTAACCTTGCGTATGACCCACAAACTGTTAAAGTCATTTGGATAACAGGTTTTAAAAGAATGACAGCCTAGTGATTTGCAGCTAGATTTTGTTTCCAGCGCTTTGATTTCAAGGCTAGCCAAATGACTTTAGCATACTTTATTTCATCTCTCTCATCAATGGTATCAAAACAACTTCAAGCAGTAGCGAGTAAAATGCAGACCCCATCTCCACAGCACAATGAGTCCCAGGAATTATTAAAGACTATTCTTGCAGTGAAACCATCCCCCAATCAACACTAAAACAAAACCATACTTTGAGGGGGGGGGGGGGGGGGGGGGGTATTTTTGGTTATGTTAAATCTTTTTGAACTGTTAAAAAGTAGACATTTAGAGAAGGATGTTCCTCAGTTGCTTGTATCCACAGGATGGATAGAAGTAATGAGTCCTCTAAGGAATTAAAACTTTCCAAGTTTTAATTGAAGCTCGTGGTTCAATATAAAATTTAATTTAAATGGGAAAAAAGTCAGTCCGTTCTAACATGGACGCTGTACACTGCAGTGATCTTGCGTTACTACTTTTCGAACCTGTTAAAAAACCAAGGCTGTCTCCCGAGTTCATGATGAAACTGAGCCAGAAAAGCTTTGGCCACCTCTGCTGACAAAGCAAGAGGCCAAATTCCACCCCGAGCTCCGACACTGTAAATACAGAGCACCTCCATCAGCTTCTAGAGGGCTGCCCCAAAACGCTGGGGCTGGCTCCAACCAAAATGCAGGTGCGAGGAAATTCTTCCCCCTCCTCCGAACTGAGAGGGAAAAGTGGAGAAGCCACCAAGCTGAAGGCACCAAAGTCCATCAGCCAAGCAGGTGATAGACCACACTCGTCCCTAGCTGCAAGAGCACAAAATTTTCATATTTCTAACATGTGTTAATAATTAAGGGACAGTAAAAGAAGCAACTTGGTCTCATGTTGTGGCAGAGCTAATTAGCAGCTTGACACCCCAGTAAAAGCCTGTCCTCCTCCTCCGAGCCACATGCTCCCTCTTCTGTGCTGTTCTGTCACTTCTCTGACAGCGTGGAAGCTAATTATTTTAACCATTTTCGATAGCCAAAAAGGTTTTGCAAATCTATTGCCTTTTCAAAAAACACTGCGCAGTTCGTCTAGCAAAAATGACAACAATGACTCTATTCCTTCTCGTACCGTGGTGTATTGGGTGAAGCTGCACATCAAAGCAAGTCTCCCTTCCATCTCCGTCTCCCACTTCCCCTGCCAAGAGGATGCTTCTGTCACGGAGAGACTGTCAGTGCTTCTGGCCATTTAATTCCTTCAGGAATAACGTCACAATCTACTCGAGGAACTTCTGTCCCAAGGTTTTCAAGACTAATTATAGCCTTGGTTGCAATCCATGACACTTTCAAAATTCTTGTATAAAACCAGTTTTGGAATAAGTGTGCTTTTTTCTTGTTCCTGAGAGACCTTTTATGCATGCATTAAAGATCACTTTAGTTTAATTAGGGTTTTTTCCTTAAATTACAGAAGCCAAAATCTGGCATTTCAGTTCCTCCAGCTATAGCAATGCATCTTTCCTATTTCTTTCTTTCTGCATAGCGTTATAGGCCAAAGAAGTAATTTTACTATACTATTTTCCTTTCCTTAGAGCTTATAGAGCATTGCTTTTCTCTCTTCATTAATAAATCATGTCTACTGTAGAATATTTTTCACATCCAGTTCCAGCACATGGGCATATCTTTTACTCCTTATTTCTACTGACCGTTTTGCGTAGCTTATTACTTAGAGCAAACCCTACCAGGCTTTGTTATAAAGTTCCCATTCTGAGAGCAGTTACTGAAAACTCTCTGAAGTTCAGAAATTTCTCAGCCCTGTTTCTAGCAAACACGTACCGACTTACTGTTTCATACCACAATACCTGCATTAGCAGAGAAACAATATGAAATTTAGTGATTTGGGCAGTTTTACTTTGAAATTTAAGAACCCTGTACATTTTAATAAGAAGAACCTACTGCACTAGCTAAGTGGAAAATTAAATCCAGCCAGGTAAACGCATTATATTTTATAAAGCTTAACAGTTGTAAGTAATCCATGAAAAAATATTATGGCTCCCTCTGATTCACAACAAAATGGGTATCACATCTTCCACTACATAGGGCGCTTCTCAGGAAATAAATCTGTGGAGCAAGAGGTGTGACCAAATGAAAAGGAAAGATAATTAAAGGGCAAATGGACCTGCTTTGCTGAAACAAATGACCCAGGTCTTGCTGACCTTGGCCGAGGCCCAAGGGTTTGCATTTTCACATGGATGAGTAGCTGTTCCGGAACAATTTCCTCAATGAAATAAGCACAAACAGGCTCCCTGTCGCTGTCAGGCACACGTGTCTTCTCCCTCCACTTGGTTATTCTCAAAGCAGCTTACGGACCAAACCAGGTGATGACAAGGAAAACAAAAAAACAAAACAAACAAACAAACAAAAAATCCGGATCCTTCCATTCATCTTCTTTCCTTTGCAGCAGAGGTGTGGCGAGCATTTTTCCTAGCCTTCCAGCCACAGCCTAAAACTGCTTGTTAGCACAAGCTAACACAAGTATGTCAGAGCACTTCATAAAAACCTTTAAAGTAGGATGTAAAGAGCTTTCACATACAAATATCACCATGATTTTGAGGTGCAATCTCTCCTAGACAAGAGCTAATTCGGATGCTAACTACGCTCTGCTCACATACGATAAAAGGCAGAGGAAGAGTCAGCTCCCAGGTGGCTACTTAAGTTACTAGGACACAGGGTCTTACATTTGCTGCTGCTGAAGATCCGAATACCTTGTCCTTAAATGAGTATAAATTTGTAGACTACAACAACTCCACGCTAGAGAGAAAGGAAGGAGCAGCTTTTACAATACTAAGGGCTTGAGGGCGTAAAATGACAGCTTTAAAAAATACCTTTGGAGAGGTGTGAAATGGCAGAAAAAATGACACCTATGCTGCATTCAACCTGCCATAGGTCGGGTCATGAAAGGTGCAAAAATAATGTTATCAATATAGTTCATCAAGGCATAGGGTTAAGGAAAGCATCCAGCACTTGGCCGTCCCCATGACACCAGCTCAGGCCCAAAGAAGGCAGCATACAGAGAGCTTTATACTGCTTATCCATACATATTTATCCATTTTTTTTAAGACAACCTCATCTACACATAAGGATATGAATAAAAGGATGCCTACCACACATCCATTCACATTGTCTGGCACCACAACTATTGTATTTTCTATTCAGATCACAGTTTAGCAGCACAAAGTAATTCCATCACCTTGTAAGAGTAGTACAAAACCATTACCAAAACCCTCAAGTTTAACAGAAATGGCTCCACGGATTTCAAATGATCTTGGATCCCACATCAAATGACTACTTAAATGCAAATGAAACATCCAAAAAAAAAAAAGCATCAGCCTGAAGTCTCCTGCACCTTCATGGCTTAACCACTGAACACAGTTGCCTCAATCCGCACATGCGAACATAGTGTTTGAAAGTGGAGATTGAAGCAGTTTTGATGTAGATAAAACGCACTTCTTAAACTCCTTTGCAACTTCTATGACCGCTTGATGCTTTTGCAATATCCTTTCTAAATCTTGTGACTACATTAGGAGAGGTTACAAACTATAACAGTCCTTTACCCACTCCCCCACATTATCAAGTTAATTTGCCATAAATGTAATTTTAAAAAAATGTAAAAATAAAGTTATAAAAATCACATTGGTCTCTCGGAGTTTCAGTGCATTATTACTATTAACATTGAACTGCAAATCACGTACACGTGATTTACATGTTCAGTACTTGGACCTTACAGCCACAGGCGCTACTACAATATCCCATCCAGAGTCTGGGTTTGACTGATGTTTTCAGCACGTGCAAACTCACCCAAGCAAACATCAAATCAAAATACTCAGAAACCTGTGCCAAATGCATCAAGCAGACCGCTCCTGGAGCATTTTCTGGCTTGTTTACATGACAGCACCTTTGCTGTTTACGCTAGAGACTCTTGAAAACGGTTTATTTTACCTGTGTTTGCTACTTGACCTGCTACACACAGTGGGAGGCTCAAGTACATTCAGTTTGGAGTTAAAGAACAGCACTCTACGCTTTAATGTAAGAACCAAGAGATTCCTACTCAGCAGCATGCTATTTTGCAATATGTGTCTCCCAGATGTTGTATTCTGATTTGGGGCATATTCTAGAAATAATACAGTAACCCGTAAAAACAGGAAATTAACTAAAATATATCGGTTGCACCGAACATGCCCTGTCCAAAGCTATCACAAGACTACAAGCTGTTACACAGCAGCAGTATTGCATCTGAATTTGAAGAGGAAGCTAGGCTAAGTGCTCATTTTTATCCCCCCCCCCCGAACTACGAATTAATAATTTTTCAAACATCAAACGTTTGACTTTTCAAACATTGAGCTCATTGCACTTCGAGATCCTTACCCCGAGAGCGTAAAGAATTGTCCCGCTCCTCACCCGCAAGACCTCACGTGCCATCCTGCACCTTGGTTTTGGGGGTCATCACACTTCGCTAATTTAATAAGTGGAAGAGAGTCCAGGCGGGGTCAACAGGCTGCTTTAACAGCCTGGCACATCGTCCACTTGCGCATGGAGAGCTTCTCGTCCTGCCGCGGGGCTGGAAGGGGAGCAGGGGGAGCCCGGAGACAAGGACCTGGTCCCGCAGTGTAGGGCCAGCCTCCGCCCGGGACAGAGCACCAAGTAACCGCCGTCTGCAGCGGCGAGGATTAAGCTTACGCGTTACGAGAAACTTTGACAATATAAAGCTCGCTGAAGTCTTTCAGAAAGGTTAGACAAGTACACTTGTTCAGCCACCGAGAATGGAGATGGATGAGAGGGATTCTTCAGGTCTCTTGCTGTTCTTCCACATTCCCAGGTGTGTTTTGTTTCTTTTTTAAACGAGGCCCATTTATTATTCTAGAGTTTCAATTTACGGGCAACATTTTGGAGTGGAACATTTTGTTGTTGTTGTTTTGAATAGAAATGGAGTATTTTCCTGCCCTAATCTGAACAAACAAGCTGGATTCTTCTGCTAAAATAAACCTTTTCTGATGGTTGGCTCATCAGCCACTACTGCAAAAACACTTGCAAAGAGTATGTTGCAATACTTCAAGCATTGAAAATAAGCATACTCCCATGGCAATTCACCAGATGGGCTACAGATTGTAAATCATAGATGTCTAGACTAAAACACAAGAGACAAACATCTGTCTAAAATCAGTTGACTTGAATGGCAAATACTGTTAAATAAATTAGGACTACTTTGGAAACAAAGAGAACAACCAACTACGTTGAAAACATCTGAAATTAATCCATTAGCACACAAGCCACAACACAATAACCTGAAACCGGAGAGACATTCATTTCGTGATGAATATTAGCCCAAGATGACACCCTAACATCTGAAGCAGGAGCACAAAAGCATTTCTGTGACCCAGAACCACGTTACCCCCACAAGGACGCACAAATCCATCCCCAGAACATCTGGCTGGAGTGGGGTTGTTATTCTCCTCGCTTCACAAGTGAAACTGTGGGACAAAGAAATGAAACGCCTGATGCAGGGTCACACAGGAAGCTTGTGGGAACGTAACTGGACACAAACCCAGAATGGGGTTTAGGTCATAAGACAATACTTAAGCCAGAATACATCTTTGGACTGTTAAAGAATGGTGGGGTATCACATCGAAAAATACTCTGTTTTGAAAAAGTAAGTCTTCCTCACATCTACTAACTTTTTTTTCCTTTCCATAACCCTTTGCTTCATGATAGAAATATGCCAGAAAGTCTGTGGATGAATAGAGAGAACAGCACTACCAAGAAAGGTGAGACAGAAGAGACGTTGCACAGAAAACTGCAGCCTGTCCTTTGCAGGAGGCTCCGACACAGAAAAGGAGGCCATAAAGCTGAAATCAGAAATGGGAGAAACTCATCAAATAACTTTTGCCAACCCATGCAAACAATGGGAGATCTCCATCGGCATCAGGCTTCATTTTAGATTCAAAAAAATCTCATGTATCAAGTTTTTACACTGCTAAAGCTTTGAACCGCAACAGAAGGATTAGCATCCTCCAGCTGAGTTTCCAACCAGACCTATATAACCATTGCACTAACTTTTAACCAGAACCCAGTTTTAGGGGAAACAGATGTCATGAAATGAGAATTTTTATTTTTGCACCAGTTACTAACAGCATTGTAATTTACATATAATACGACACTATTTGCCTGGTATCAATAGAGGTTATTTATTTGTAGAAAGACAAACAACAAGCCACAAGAACATCATAAGGATGGAAGTTCAACTATAGACATTATTTCGCCTTTGCAAGTTTGAGACAGCTCCTCAACACATTCTAGTAATGTAAATGCTTTTGGGGGAGCGTATGTGCATGGTTTAGCTTTCTGGCACGTTTATAAAATAGCATTCACTTGCAAAAAGTTTTGTTCTCTGCAAGAGGTTTATACAAATGCTGAACTATCGGCTTTGAGTACAGCTACCATTAAAAGTAGTGATAATTATACAACATCACTTTTCTGCAGCAGTAAAAGAAAATGCTCCAGTTATTCATAATATAGTTATTGCATTCCCATGACAACACCAAAAGGACTGTACGATCAGCAACAGACCCAAAACCTAGCCAACAATAAAGTTACACAGTACGTTCTCTTCCACCTGCCCCAAACAAGGCAGCAATTAGGTGATGGCTATTCTTTACTTGTCCACCCACAGCGAGAAATACCATCCAGCCATCAAAAACTAAAGCAAACTTCCAAACCCTACCACCTGCCTAGCGCTGACACAGTGCCACCAATCACCCAGGGGCTGACGAGTTTTGTTCATGACGTGTCTGGATCCTGGACTTCAGTGAATCACCTAAAATTCTCTGCTTGAATGTGCTCATCAAAAACATAGCAATTAATACCCACCTGCCACAAACAAGCACTCTTTATCATACAGGAGTGGGGAGGGAAAAAGAATGATCAACACCACTGCTACTCAAGTATGTGCTGGACTATTTTGTGAGGCTGTGGTAAACTGCCATCTCCCTGGAGCAGAAGCACATTTTCTATTCTTTATATATGTAAAATATACATATTTTTAATATACACACATATATATTCAGTAAGTATTAGAAGCAAATTTCAAGATACTTAATATTTTCTGTCCCTTTATTACACTTACGCCAGAATAACTTGGAAAAAGAACACAAGCTAGAATTCTAAGTGTGACAATCAGTGCAGTGCTCAGAGATGCCC
This sequence comes from Haliaeetus albicilla, assembly GCF_947461875.1. Lineage (NCBI taxonomy): Eukaryota > Metazoa > Chordata > Aves > Accipitriformes > Accipitridae > Haliaeetus > Haliaeetus albicilla. The sequence continues at coordinate 37,904,505 of NC_091491.1, forward strand.
CCAGCGAGCCCAGGGGTTTCCCAGCTGCTGAGCTTTGCTCACACCACAGGGAGAGCCATCTCCTCCTTCCGTCATGGTGGCTCGGTAATCCTGAAGCAGCTCGTTAAGAATTAAAAAAAGAAGCTGCACCTGACGTAGAGAAGCCTCAACCAGAACGTCGTTCTTCTGGATCAGTGAGTGCAGCAGGCAAATAAAGTATTTCCCTGAAAGCTCTCCCCTCCCCAGAGCGAGCCAGCTCCACCTGAGCCTCTCCTGACTGATGGTGCTTCTTCAGTACCTCCAGCGACCGAAGCTCCATGAAGTCCCCAGCTGGTGTCTTCCATTGCCTACCTGCCTTTGCAGTGGAAATGCGTCCAACTTGAATTTCTTCCCTTGAAAATTTTCGCTTGTTCATTCTCCATACGATACCAGACAGAGAAGCCTTCTATTAATTTCTTTCCAACAACCTTTTATGAAAGCCCACACCCGTTCCCCTTCGCTTTGCCCTATTACCCTTGAGCCTGCCCTTCCACAGACCACACAAAACTCATTTTTTCAAGCTTTTCTCATAGCTTTCTCATTTACAGACCCCTGATTCTCTTTGCTACTGTTCTCTGAACCTCTTTGCAGTCATGCCAAACCAAAAGGAAGGTGCTCCAATCCCACCACAAAGCCCACCCGAGCCCCCTGAATCCCAGCGAGGCACAAAAAGCTGCTCACGCTGACTTTGCTTTCTCCTCACCTCTTCTACTCCAGCAGACTCCTTCTGCAGCTCTCAACTACATGGTGGCTGTCCCAGAGAAGGCACCAACTTGTTTTTTCACAGCCCGCTTTCCTTTATAAATACTAAAAGTGAGGACGAAGGCTGTGACTCACCACGTTATGTTTGAAGGGCCCTGTCATCCTCCCCTCATTTTCACTTCATTTCTCGTACTTCTAAGCTGAGCCACTGCAAGGAGCATGTTAGTTGTGTTTTAAAACATGCCTTTCAGCTAACGACAGCATCACATCCTTCAAAAAATAAACCATAAATTCTTACTTTCCTGTGTCCCCAGATAAACAAACCTATCACATAGCATAACATAGCAGGGAAAATTAGACTTTTCCCTTTCTATATAAATTAACTGTTGATGAGAAGCAAATATTGCATAATTAACTAAATTCTTCTAATTATTAAAATAACACTTCTAATTTAAAAAGAATGGATCTAGGACAGTTTCTCCATAGCACATCTGAAACATTCTGAATTTTCAAATGCAGTAAAGGGAGCTTCTTGTTGGCTATAGCAACCGTGAAATTAATTTACTATCCAAAACATTCATCGTGCAGTTCGACAGAGATTAAAAACCCCCTATCCTCCAGGGAGTAAGCATTTCAACTGGCAATCACTCTTCAGGTATTTATCGCTGAGGAGTTTTCAGGGGAACAACATACAGCTTGGTATAACACAGAGGTTATTAAAAAGTTTTCAAGCGCGAGCAAAAAAGTTATCCTTTCAGTGGTTCCCAGGTCTTCGGCGCGTCCACCCCAGCAATGCGAAGCCCTTCCTCGCAGGAGAGCCGGCTGGCACGGCTCCCTACAACTCGGGAGGCTTCGTGGGTGCAGTCGCGTTGGAATAATCCCATTGCTGGGGCCCTTCCCAGGCTACCGAGGTTCCCAGAGGGATTACCCAGGCACAAGGGAGCCCGCCATGACAACTCCACCCGCGGAGTCTGGAATTTGCAGAAAGCGAGTGGGGTGCGGGGAGAAGGGATTTAGCCACTTTGCAACTATTCAAGGAATGCTCTTGATTTCCTCTTAACAACCTTCGGTTGAAAAACTATCTTCTGAATTATTTGAATGTCTTGCTACTTCAACTCTACGGTTGGGATCTAACATCTCACTTAGTAAAGCAAGGAAAGAGTCCAAATTCGGTATTACAGCATCTCTCCTTACAAAGCAAGGGGAGGGAGGAGAAGTGGCAGCTAAGAAAAATGTATCTAGTGTGTTATTTTAAAAAATATATACGATTTTCAAAAGGCAAAATTCTGAGTCATAACTTTGGTCCCTGTGGCTGCAGGAGTGCATGTGCTAAGAAGGGCAAGGACTGTGTGTGCCCAGACAGAAACGGGGAGCACAGTAGCCTTGACTTAAGCTGACTGATTAAAACAGAAATCTCACCCACCTTGTTTCATTAAATTATTTCTGAGTATTGAAAGAAAGAAAGAAAAAAAGAAAGAAAGGAAGGAAGAAAGGAAATCACTCTTCCTAGCATTTCTGTACCTAAACTATCAAACATTCATGTTCTAAGATAGAAACCATCATTTCTGTTCAAAATCTCTCTTCAGTTTTAATCGTATTTCCATGCCCCCAAAACTGCATGTGGATACAACCGTGCAACTTGTGTGTTGCACCCACAACCACAGTGCTTCTCTGTCAAAAGAGGGAAAAAATCCACAGGCATGTTCTTCCTTTTCTTTCTCACTTCCACTCAAGCCACCCCTGGAAAGCTCCTCCAGCTTAGTGAAAGGCTGTTCCTCCACCCAACCCCCCTGCCCATCCCTTCAGCTGCTCCAAACCAAACTGTTTAGGAGGTCAAGCAGTGAACGGCATCTTTTTTATTTCTAAACCATTTCAGTGACCCTGTCAATCAGGCAGCACTGCTGACGATGGCAGTGGCGACGAAGGGACAGCAACACCTGGAGTCAGTATTGCTGCACATCCAACAGTGTTTGTCTAACAGCGAGCAAAACAACTCACTGGGTCATACGAGTTTGTGCATTAGTCCTCCCAGCACACAATTAAACAAAAAAAATAAAAATAATGAAAACAATTTGTCCTGGTGACTCAGAATCTCCACCGCTTGAAGAAAGCCCTGCTTCTGTAACACTGCATCACTCTGGCTTCAGATCTATTCTCATGGGTCTCAGGCTCGTGACTCAACCATTTTCCCCTATATTTGCTCATGCAGTTACCCATCAAGAAGTTACTGAAATTTGCATGCATCACTGGGTCTGGCTCAAAAGCAAATAATCGAGAGAAATTAATTTCACTGGAGAATATAAAAAAAAAAATTAATATTGTTATTTTCCTTGGAAGTCTAGAGAAATTACAACTCATCAACCTTTCTGGTTAAAGGCTGCATTGTTTACCACAAGGCTTTCTAATGTTAAGATTGCAACAATGTTCAGCAACTGTTTTGGAAATACCAGAAAAAAGCCTCCTGGAGAAACACGCGGCATGCACTAGCTACTTTATTTGCTCAGAGCGTTTAACAGGTTAACTTCATTATGTTAAACTCGGAGCAGTTTTGTTCAACTTCTGTCTCACTTCTAGGACTGCTGCTTTTATTTCAGACCTAAAATGGGTTTCTGTCCCAGAAAGATGATGCATTCAGAAAAAAATACTGCATGCCACAGCCATGTCTTTCTTCAATAAGCTTCTTGTCTTAATTTGCAGCATCCCTGAAGACCTAATTGCAGTGATCTTTTCAAAAGCAAAAGAATTCCAAGTTTTGACCACAAGGTCCTCGCCACCTTCTCTTCTGCTGAAAAACCAGGCAGCCACTGAAGTTTATGTTGCATCCTCTCTGTATCACACTCCTGGATTCCAAATTTCATGTCCAGGTTAGCCCAGCCTCGGAAAGCTTGTTAGCCTTTGATTTGTAGGCAACACCACCATCAGCCATTATTCTTAGCCAGAGAAACTGAACATGCGACATGAAATATTTTATGTTGAACCCCAGACAGGAGCTAGTGGAACAGCCTAGCACAACAAAATTACAGTCACCTCATTTATTTGCCAGGAGAAAGCTCAGCATCAAAAATTACATCTTGCACATAACAGCATTAAAGAACCTCTAAACCCCGTAGTACATTATCTTGTAAGCTCTAATACCCCCTTTTATAGGAGAACATAACAAAGAAGAAAAACTATCAGATACTGCCACATCAACAGCAAGAGAAAGAACCAGGAAAAGAAAGAAACTACAGTGATGCTCAGCTCTCTAACCACTAAATCACTCTCCCTCAGTATCTAAGATTCTCTAAGTCATATAACAATCCAGAGCCACGGCAAAAGAAAACAACAAAGAATTATCTGAAAAATGTGGTTTGTCACTCTGCATTTTGCCCTGCATCTGAGCTACATTAAATCAATATAGTTTTCATTCAGGAAATTATCTTTTCTAAAAACTTTACTGTGTCAGCGTAACAGAAATATTGTTCCACACCATATGTTTTAAGGTTTTACCTCCTTTCTCTGTCTCATTTCTGTATGTGTGTGCACAGATACAGATGTACTTGTATACACTTATGCTGGCATATGTGAGGTAAAATGAATAATTCTGTAAAATTAAGAACAGTGACATTTTATGCATAAATTTATGATCATGAAAGATTTTAATCTATTCCATGTGATAGTACACTAGCCACACCCAAGTGAAGTTCTGAGGGATGTAAAATGCCCTACAATGACACGTATAGAAAAATAACGTTTACAGTGATTGGATGCACAGCAAAATGTTCACATTTCCAACATTTATCCAAAATAAAGGATATCACTATGCCAAATCCGTAAGCTGCAACTTCCAAGCGAGTTGAAAGTTTTCCAACAAAGGTTTTCCTGTAAAAAACACGCTTGCCAGAATCAAAGTATTTCACGTGAAAACTCTGATGACACCGATGAAAACTAGGCTGGCTTTCAGGTCACACTCCCTACCCACCATGCCAGCTCTCCCACTGGATACCAGGAATTTAAAAGATCTGACAAGCTAAAGACATTTTCAAGGATCTTGCACCTACTACAGCAAACACGTGGCAAACTGATAGGAACCAGCTGCCTTCCAGAGGTTAGTCTGGGCTGCACTGCCCCTGGCTACGAGTCCTCTGAAAAAAACACGCCCTGTTCTGAAATGCCAAACAGAGAAACCCACGACTTTGCACAATGCATGGTATTACCGTCTTTAGAGCTGGCAGTACTGCTAGGCAAGGTAGAAGCCACAGCTGGAGTCCACAAGTCTGATTCTGTATTAGCTGGTGGTACAAAATATATGGCGATAATTCATAAACTTACACGCTCAGATTTCAAGCTTAGTCCATTTTTCCTGCAAAGGCCAGGTCCAAATGAGATTTTGGTAGGATGTGGCCATAACTAAACGCTTCCTTATAGGTAACTCTGCTTTACAATTGGGCTTCTGCTTATCAAGACGTACATGATAAAAGATAAGGGACCATCTTGTAAAAATTGCTACTGCAATTTAACTTTCCTACTTTAAGATAAATAGAAGTTTCTTAACATCATGCACATATGGCTATTTCATACCCCGATATACTATACTGAATCCATTAACCAAGGCCATTTACTGGTGTTTTATAGAACTGTGTACCACATTACGGTATTTTACCAGCATCTTAAAAGTATAGTAAGCTACGCAAACCTCCACATACAATTTATAATATACTGTGAAGAGCTTATAAACACTCAGACACAGTTAATTTTTTCTTTTAAGTTTTCTTGCTATGAATGATTGACTATAGTTTATGTCAATACTGCCTCAAGAATGAGCTGTCACTATAGAAACAGTGACAGCAGCGAAGTCCTCCCTCCCTCTCCTGCACACAAAAATCCAAGAACAAACACATTCTTGTTATTTCTTAGATAGTGTGTGCACACTGTAAAGTCCTGAGCAGAACTCAGCAAGTTCGAGATTTTTCATTTGGTTTCAAAATGCATTTTTTATTTCCAGCAACTCACGCTCTTCACATCAGCTTTTCCTTCCACGTAAAAAGCTCTCTAACTTTGGAATCGCAAAATTGCTTGTGAAGCATTCTGAAAACAAAAATAGATGAGCAGTGCACTTAAAGGAATTATAATCCATATTTAAGTTAAGATATAAATACAGTTAGGGAATGGGAGAACGTTTCAGGGGAGGGGGGAAACAAGGGTGAAATTTTACTTGTGCTGCAAAGAGCCTCAAGTTACTATACTACATACTACAACTCTCAGATTGATTCACCGAAATCCTATCAAGTTATCTATACTATACAACTAAATATCAGAGGCATAGAGTTAAGCTTGTATAAAACCCTCCAACATCAGATGAGCTTGCACAGGTAAGGGAGCAGTTAATGCAAATGCTGCTGTAGAATCAGGCATTACTATGGTAATTTTCCAATACAGAAGCGTGTTTACAAACTACAACTGAAGGCTTAGAAGTGAAAAGAATTATTTCACAGGCGCTATTTTAGTCTCTTAGAAAAGGGTTATGATGAACTTGTTAGGGACAGCAAACATTTTTTCAAAATAAACTGAATGGTATGTTAAAAATGTACATTTACAATTCCCCCCCAGAAGAAGTAGATACAGCATTTTATTGTGAAAAAAAGTTTAAATCTAGAAATACAGCAAGAAACGGTAAAAATCCCATCCCTTCTTTTTAACTTCCTTCCCTTTCTGAACCCCTGCATTAAGGCAATGCTCTCATACGGTCACTAAAGGTTTTTTGACATTGCAGAAGGCTGAAAGGACTATTTCTCTCTCTCTCTCTCTCTCTCGCATTCAGAAAGCCTGAGCACAAGAGGAGCTATTCAAGCCGTGATGGAGTGCCTCACAGAGACTGCAATATGTTCCCAGTTGGCAAGCAGAGATCTGTTTGGACAGTGAGCCCAGCCATCCCCTCCGCAAACACCAGCATTCCTGCGACTCCGTGGCAAGGAGCACTGCGGGCCCTTGTCGAGGGCTCTCGCAACCCATCAGGTTAGGGCTCCAGAACAAACACCTCTTTGTGCAGTGCTTACAATTCAATAGGCTTTACAAAAAAAGCTGTCTCCCTCCACTCAGCATTAGGTTTGGATCCAAAAAAATATTCAAAAGCTGAACAACGGGGAGGAAATACCACGGAATTATATTTAAGTGTATCTTTAGTAGCTTAAACTTTTGGACAATATTACAAATCTGTCTTTGGATACTTATCTGGTTCCTAATGCTATGGCTTTTTGAATGTTTCTAAAGCCACAAATAAAAATCATCAAGCGACAAACAGACTGGAAAGTACTAGTGGTACTGCAAGTTAGCAGTGGATATTAAAAACTAAAATATCACCCTCGGCCAAAGCAACAGCAAGCTGCAGCTTTTCTATAGTACCACCAGCCCACGGTGGGAGCCCTCCCTAGACCTGCAAACGTACACAGAGCTGCACTCCCTTCCCTCCGCTCCATCTCGCTGCATGCCTGTAGGAATGAACCAGGGCTTCATCCCGATCCGTGGTTGTAACGTCAGCTCCTGCCACGGGGAGCTGGGAAGCCTCTCTAATACAAAGAGACTCTGACATACGGCACCAGGCCTCCAAGCAATCAATGGAAGTAATTAGCTTTCTCTGCCTGACGTGTGCTCCGTCTTAACTATTGCTATTTTGCACTTGTGGAATTCATTAACACAACCCTAACAGAGAGACCTGCAACTTTTACATACTTAATCAAACATCCTACTTCAAATAGACTCATTTAGTGGCAGATTCAGTAACAGAAAGAGAACCAAAACTACAAAATTACACGAGAAAAGCACTATTTGAACACAGCAGGTTATGCTACAAACGGGCATAGCCCTCGCCTCACCTTACTCCCACCTCCCGTCCCGAGTCCGATGCTCGTCCCCAGTGCATTTAGTAGCTGGGCTGGAGGTGGGTTTTTTGGTTTTGTGGTTTGTCTCTTGTTGGGATTTGACAAGGGGAGAAGTGCAAACATTAAAACCAGGAGAGGTTTTCTACTGTGATATACCTCAGTTCAAGAGCAACCACCGGGCTTGACACAACTACTTTTAGTCCTATGGCCAGCGTCACGTGGTATCAGATTAATCAATCAAAATTATCATTTGAAATCTCTTGAGTTTACGAATCTCTAGGTCTCCTCCTCTATTCTACCTGGGCAGCATTAAATCAGACCTCTGCTCCTGCTTCCAGGTCAGAGCCCACTTCCATCAACCACGAACAGCAAAGTCCGCTCGTCTTCTGCAGTCTGCACCTGGAGTACGTTCAGACTTCAGAGATCAGAGCTGTCGAAAGTACAAATCCCTCGAACTCAGAAATGGTTATCATCTCCTCCACAGCCACCTTGCGTGGGTTGAGTGAGATACAGCCTCTCTGGAAGCGTGATGGACGTTTATGGGGAGAAGGGATCGCAAGGACCTGAAGAGAGGACGGAGGCAAGGGAGGAGGACGAGGAGGAGGAGGAGGAGGAGGAGGAGGAGGAGAGGTTGGGGAGTGGAAACAAAGACCCAGCAGAAGCAGAGAGGACACGAAGGCACGCACACACAGTTTGGGGCACCTTCTAATGAACTCCTTGACACACTCATTCAGTGAAGAGAGGTAAATTCCCTCCCTAAAGCTTCAAAAGGCATTGTGCAGAGCAAAGAGGAACGGGAGGAAAAGGGTAAGTGGGAACCAGGAAACTTGTGGGATTTTTTTCATTTGCCTCCCAATTTCCAAGGTTGCTCGCTGGCAGCGCTGTGTCTCCCAGGTACAGCCCTCCACCCTGCACAGATCATCAGCCGAGCTTCGTAAACGTTAGGAGAGCTTGTATGTATGGAAAAAGTCTATATTTACACTGCAATAATACACCACTCACCGTACACCTAAAAATGAAGCCCAACCAAAGGGCTCTCTAAATGAGGAGGAGGGGGATCTCTTTAAACATAAAATGCAACAAAATTATACCACGGAAACTCTGGGACATTATTCAAACCATCCACATGAATAAAACATCCCACTTCTGCCAAGTTTTGTTCAAGCTGACTTCAGCTTTCTGCTTAAACAAACCTCAGGCAATACCGACATCATTTGTAGCAGAGGCAGCATTTTATTTAAGCTTGAAATCTGAGGGTGTTGGGTAGATTACCAAATAAAGAGTTGATTTTTCATCTACAGAATCTCAAATGACCTGACTTCAAAGGCTGGATTTAGACTTACTAAGCCAACGGAAAACAAACATCTTTAATCTCCATACTGACATTAAACTCAAACAGAAAATAACTCTGGGAAAAGCCCTTTATCATCAGACTACTACGTAGAAACAGGTGAAAGGTGGGGAAAAAAAAATCCAAATTATTCTACATGAATAGCCTGCCTCACAGGCAAGGTTCCTCTCTCCCTGGTATTTTTTTCCATCCCATTTTACTCACCTCTTCTTCAAATGTTAAGTTATGCTAGGCATTAACGCACCTAAACACTGAACACTAAGAATTTACTTTAGGGCAAATGCAGACATTTAGATACATATGCAAACACCTAAATTATCTGTCTTCTGCACCTAGGTGCTACTGCACTTTATAACTAAGAATGAAACTTTGTGCATGAAAGAAGAGAAGTCTGGCAGCACCAAGTGATCATTTTTGGCCCTGGAGATGTCAAGTTATTAGACCTGAAACCTTATTTCTAGTATTAGGATTCAACACTGCTTGTTCCTAATCTTTGAGAATACACCACGAGACTAGAAACCACATGCCTGGCTAAAAAGGACATGCTAAGATCAATTGTCTTCTTCCCCATCTCCGAAACAACAGCTTTCAAAAACTGCCCAGAAACTCAAAATATAGAATACTCTCCAAAAGAAGAGAGAGAGCAGAGAAGGAAACCATGTCCTTTACCATAGGAATACTGCCACCAAACGATGCGTGGTCCAGGCACATATAGGTGACCATCTGCCACTGAGATGAAACAGGCTCTGGGTTTAAAGGCAGGAGCTGTTTAACAATGAACAATAGGAAAACAACATTCAAAGCAGGAAAGACAACATAAATTGTTTGAAATTACGAAATTACATTTACTTGGGGGAATTCCAATAGAGAACACAAGACAGCATATACATCCTTTATTCAGGCTCTAGAAGGCAAGTGATCTAAAGAAAAGCTGTTGCAACTCAGACTTACAAAAACATACCCACAAGCAATAACACACCATCACGTTTCTTTTTTTCAACAAAGTCAGTGCCCTTCTTTTGAAAACAAATATCAAGTTTCCTGTTGAATAAATTGAGGGAGCCTCATTATTTTTAGCATGCTAACTGAATCTGTCAATCTACTTATATAAATACATACAATTAGTTTGATCCAGCAAGATGCTCAACACATGCAATTCTCAGGCTTTAGAAACACGATGGACTCACAGGGCGCGCATAATATCTCGCAAGCATGGAGTTACATATACTGTGCGTAGCTTAAAAATACAGTCGCAGAAATATAGCATTGAATGGGGAAGTCCACGTGCTCCCTTTGTACACAGGCACTGAAGCACTCATGCAAATTTGGTTCTACCATTCCGGCGTTGCCCATCTGCATACATGAAGTCACGCACGTTTTACACACACTGATGTGCAAAACCAGATCACCTCCAAAAACTAGAGCACAAGGCAATGCTCTTTACGTGCAGTTTTCTACCAGTAACCTAGACCTCAAAGCAAAGCTGCATCGACACGCCAGGTTTTATACACCAGTGAAACGTACTGCCCTGCAGCAGACACGAACGAGCCGTGGGGAGTCAGGGGCACACAGGGCTGAACTCCACCCCTAGGTCTACGTCTTTGAGATGTAAACCTTAAATCAGCTCAGTTTGATTAAAAGAACGGTACGTTCTCTTGAAAAGCACGCGATGTTTGGTGAAACTTTGGAAACTGTCTTCCAATTCACCTTCCAATTGTAACTGCAAAGAGTACCAGTCTCCGCAGGGCAGAAAAACACAGAGAAGTCGTTACTTTCTAAATGCAACTTGCTCGTCAAAGTGATTCAGCAATGCCCTGGGAAGGTGCCTCAGCAGCACCTGGCAAGAGCTTCTACTAGATCATCACACCTTCATTTAACTCGCGGGCTTGTGGACAATTCTGGGTAGATGTCAGAATTTGACTTGCCAAATTACGAGTTTGAGAACACAAAACGCACAATGCTGCGAGGTGGAAAGCACTTAAAAATATTATTGAATGGAATTTTTGAATATTTATGGACAGATCAGCTGTAACTGAAATGGAAAAACCACCCACACTCCAACCCCCTCCTTCCAAACATCAAGCTGGGAATTTGTGATGTATACCTTTAGAAAGGTCTTCAAGGAAATACAGCCCAGGGTTTAACTACACTCTGCCTTTGTCCAGATGTATAAAATAGCTTTTGTAACTAAAGGAAAATCCATTACTGCAGAGAATATGGAGGATACGGAGTAGACGGAGCCAGACTCTTTTCAGAGGTACACAGCAATACAATGGGAGGCAACAGACACAAACTGGAAAACAAGGGAAACTGCAATCAGATATAACGAGGACATTTTTTTCTTTCTTCTTTTTTTCCCTTTTCTTTTTATTAAAATACACCATGAGGGTGATCAAATGCTAGATCAGGTTGCCCAGAAAGGTTGTGGAATCTCCATCCTTGGAGGTGTTCAAGACTCAGCTAGAGAAGTCCCTGAGCAACCTGCTCTTTTTGACTGGTTTTACGCAGCTGGTTGGACTGGATGGCCTTTGGAGATCCATCTAACCTAAATTATTCTATGATTTCACTCTGCAGTAAAAATCATTTAGTTTTAATGCTGAACATAAGCCTTGGAAGTGCCATCTATAAAGGCTTCTTAAAAACACAAAAATTAAAAAACCAAGACATCCAAACAGTATGAAATGTATCATAATAATCAAGAAAGTTTACATAATACAAGGTTTCTACTCATGTCTGTTAAGTGGCTTATGGTCTGTTAATTACTCCATTTCATGGCAGCCCGGCAGCCCGTTTCTTATGAATCCATCAAGCATGAAAAGAATGCAAAGAATATCAGGTAGAAAACACCTGGAAATTTCTCCTGCCACAATTTGTTTCAACACTTACTAATACTGTGTGAATTATTTATACAGAAAAAGATAGAAATGCATGAGAGTACCAAGTAAAGTCTTGCAAGAATTTTTGAGACATTTCATTTTTGGAAGCTTAATCCTGCTACCTATTAGTTTTCCTTCGACGTAGGCAACACTGAGGGTAAAGCAGCTTTTCCCTTGAAAGCGTTGCTTTCAAATACTCAATGTCATTAACAGGAGCTCCTAAACCTGGCAGGTCACTGTTGATATGATCAAACAGCGCACAATTATTTAATGAAGTCCATTGGATAAAAATTACCTGGCCTGCATTCATCTTTGAACAGTGAAATTGTTTTTGCTTTACTAAATTTTAAGACTGCCGTCAAGAAAGCCTATTAAGAAAGATCTTTTTAAGCTCTCAACAGTATAGCTGGATACTTTGTACCACTGCTACTCATGATCAGCATTAAAATCATTATAATCAGATAATTTCAGGGCTTTAGGGAACCATGCTCTACCATCTGGGGACTGACCACGCTGGAGTAAATCAGGCACAACTCCATTGATGCTGAAGGAATTAGTATTATAAAATTATCGAAACTAATCTTACAGGCCATATTTCGCTACGCACTAATTTGAAAATATACCAGATGTCTTTATTTTCAGGAACGAATAAGGGCCAAATTATGAAAAAGCTCTTAACAAACAACAGATGATAACCAGAAACAGTTTGCAGGCAGCAGCAGAACAACAGAAGTGGGAGACGCTGCCCGTACGGGCTGAAAACCTTCACGAAGGAGCCGGGCACTTCTCCGTGCCCATCCTCTCCTGCCTGAGCATCGCTGGTAGTGCTCACGCTCCAGGCAGCTGGTAGAGAAACTAGCCTGCAAGACTGGGCAGGAGTGGGCCTTCGCTAAGATTTACTAGCGAATCTTTGTTTAAGGGCTTCATTAATTCATTGCTGCAACTCCTAAAAGAAGGGCATTTCCCCTGTCAGCTTCACACATATTTCTCGTTCCTCAGAAATATTTTGCTGTTTATGGAGGTCCTCAACAGCTGCATCAACCAAAAAGTCTGACAATCTGTACTACAAGAAAAGTGAGATTTCACGAGATGGAGTAGAGTCCGGACTAAGAAGATCCAGAGGATTTAAGAGTTTGGCATTACCATGTATCTGTAAAACCAATCACCTTGAGATGGATCCAAATAACATTTGTTCAATGACTCCTGTATATAAAGATGCATTTTTCTATACCAAAGTTTTCTAATGCATGGGACTGTTTCCAACACAAGTGGAATAATGCATTAATTACCCTCAACTTAATTTTCTCAAAATTTAATTCCATGATAACACTTAACTCTAGAAGAAGAGGTGCTCTAGGTGACTCCTGGCTTCAAAAAAACAGAAAAATAAAAATCACGCTCCAAACTCAGAAAGTGTGCCGACGGGATTGAGGCATCTTCTACTCAAAAGAAAACGTTACGCTCCCAGCGGTGCAAGGTACCGCATGCACACACAGGTTAAACCAGAAGAAGAGGCATGCATATGCTTCATTTGAGTATTATGAATGTTAAATAGGTCAGCGGTTACTAAATAAATGAGGCATTCAAACTTCCAGCCACACCGACAAACCAACCCCGTTCTCATGTGTCAGGATACAAGCACGGCTCAGAAACAAATTTGGAAGTCAGTCTTTGATCAGCAGTTTCTCTCAGAGTTCAAGACGATCCTGTTTTGTGTCTACGGCTAGCACAAGATGATAGTATTTTTTGTGTTAAGCCAAAGCTCTGTCAGAGTGCTGGTTTAGGAGGTAACGCTATTTCTTTTAATGCTGCGTCCTAAAAATGTATGAAGTTACCAACAATTGTCTGTACTGGGTTAGCACTATTCCGTGCTATCTGTGTGCATCACTCTTCCAGCTAGGAGAGCCACGTAAACGCCAGTTACTCTGCTCAGCAAGACGATTTAATGGATGTGAAAAAATATTCGAGTTCTTATAAAACACTTCTGTTAGTTTCCTGGTTTTTACTGAGACACGGGAGAGAATGATTTGCAATCATCTTGCACATGCGGCAGCAGGCACATTTCCAAAGCAAACTGGCAAAGCATGAGACAAGACGACAGGCAGATCGCAGGAGCTCTGGAAGCTGTTGGATGTTGGAGTCGTCTCTATGACAAAGCTGCCTGCGATGGGCAAAACAGAAGGACTGAAAATCCGGCAGGTGTCACCGGCCCCTGGGCAGGGCTTTTTTAGTGCGGGGCAGGGGGGAATCACCCAAGGAGCCACCCACAGAAAGCAGTCAGAACTGATTATGCTTTTTTCAAACATAAAAAAACCCCCCAAACAACAAAACCAGCTGCATTTTCAGTCCTCTCCTCAGCATCGTTCTTCCTACAAGTGGTACCAAAGAATACGTAAACTGTATTTTCCCCACAGGAAAATTATTTAAACCTACATTATTTCCCTGAATACTGTTTATATTAAATCACTCTTACGTTGTAAAAATGGGATAAGTATGCGAACACTTTTTCAAGACACAACCATTTACTTTTGCACATACACACGCTGGAAAGAAAATTATCTACACAGTTGTAAAAATAACTAAAGGCTTTTCCTCTGGTCTTTAAAAATTAATCTTGTTTATTAATTATTGCCGTTTGAAGGAGCAAAGCTTTTAGTTGTGTCAAAGCTATTAACAATGACAGTTACACATTAAACAAATTAAATATTCAGCAGTCTCATTCCAATGCCCTTTTGTAACTCTGCAGAACGTTTACCAATTACCTTCTCTCTTTTGTAAATAAAAGGGTCTTTCTGCATTTGCTTTAAAAGGTAGCTAATTTCAGATTTCAGTAGGGATTTTATGCAAATATTTATGACAGTTATGTAAATATCCAGGGAATTTTTGCTGTTACAGAAAATCATGGCAAGAGTACGCAGATCCTAGGAACCATCCCCACTCCGTGTTTAGAATTCCTCAGATGCTTGAGCACCATCATTTCAGCATCAGGGCAACAGTAACTAAAGTCCCAATTAGGCTTGTCTAAAACATCCTGTAAGAATAATGGTATGTGACCATTTTGTAGATGAAACCTTATGAAATAAGGATGGTCTGAAAGGCTTTGAAATCAACAGATTCCATTTCACGGCAAAACAACGGAGAACCCTAAGTGGAAAGGTGTCCTATATTAATAAAAGCTTGAATGTACATTAATTCTTACATTTGCTATTAATGGTGGGGAAAGACTGCATGTATCTTGTTTTCCACTGTGAGCAGTGACCCAGCTGGAAACACAAACGAGCAGCAATTTCTCTGCCATTCACTTTCTTGCTATGGCAGAGCATTATCTCTGACCATCCACCGCCTGCACCTATTTTCACTTTTTTTCTTGAATAAAGTTGGCTCACTCATTGCAGAACTGCTCCTAAGCAGGAGGAAGGTGGTATCAGCACTTTTTTTTCCCTACAAGTTTTTCAGTCGTAGCCTTGGGAAGTGAAACACTTGAGGTCAGCTCCATGCCAAGAGGGACCGAGAGCTCCCATCAGCTCAGACCCACGTTACACAAACAAGCTCTCTCCCCTTGAGATTCGTGCCCAAATACCACATGCCAGTGAATACTTGGTAAAACACTTCCACCCTCTAAATTATATTTAAAAGGTCTGCGAGACCCAGAGAAAATTATAATAGAGAAATCAAGGGAGGGGGGCTGCTCTGGGCACAAGTTCTCGTACAGCTACGATATTTTGATAGCCTCGTGGAGAACCAGAAACTGCTGATTTTCATCCCTTCTCTCTTCAATTCAGGGTGGAGATTTTAATTTTGGTCTTTTTCAGCACAGTTCATCTGCCCAAAGATGATTCCGTGGACCTACAGACAACCAGCACAGCCTCCTGTGCATCGCATCCCCAGCTGAAGCAGTTAATGGGGTGTGGTATTTAACTGGAGAGTGATGGAAATAGCCAAGCTGGTCCCAGTTTGCAATTGGTATGCCCTGTTTGCCAGTGAGGTTTACCGATCTACTCAGGGGAAAAAAAATAATCCATAAACATACACAAGCTGTTCTAAGGCATAACGCATTGTATTTTACACATCATTACTTACAGGAAGCAGTGTTCAACGGAAGAGAAAAATCTAAAGTCTTAAGAGTTCAAGAGTGTTCAAGCTCCCTTTTGTATTAATTAGCATGGCGTAGTATTTTCACGACATTCTAAATACATGCTGTATTTACACACTCAATATGTATCATAATTACATAGATATTTCATATTATGTGCAGAGTGAGAAAATCAAAAGCACTGTCCCAAAATCGGAAACACGATAAGATAAAGAAAAGCTATAGAAATGATGCTACATGCAGAATTACAAAGACAAGATGGAAAAGCATTAAGAGTTTGTGATTTCAGATAGTGTTTCTGGGTTACACACTGTTACAGCAGCAGATAAAATTATACTTCAACCCGACTTGTCTTGCAGTATCTAATAATCGGCTTGAATTTCAGGTAATGTGAACCAGCCTGCTAAGATACCTTCACAATATGTCATTCAAGATAATACACCCATTGAAACAGGTGCAGGTAAGACACATTTTTTTGTTTGACTTCATGTGCTCACAAAAGGTAAACTGCAAGGCCAATTCCAAGCAGTCTGCAACACCTTCTACACCAGGATTGCACAGACATGCAAATTGGTACGTTAGCATGCAGACGGGATGCGCATACTATTTTTGGAGTCATCCTAAGTAGACATAAATAAGTTTCTAAGAATTTTATAAACACTCTTCCCAGTGATCACACAGATGACGAGCAGATATCCTTAATTCTCACTACTCACCCAAACACTGGAAAGTGAGAACACAATTCTATACAGTCCTATCACAAAAGTTAAAGAACAGCCCAAAGTTGAAAGCAGATTTGAAGATTAAAAATTAACTGGATTAATACACAAAGGAAGTTGAGAAGAAGCCATTAAACTTTTAGTACTGTTTCTAATTTTTTAATTATAGAAGGCTGAATATCACTACTGATTATTCCTCAAACGGCTTGCACGTTAATCTAGCAACTTCTCACTGAACTGAACGATTACTGAAGATAAAAGGGTTTAATACACAAATGTTTGTAAATCTTTTACTTCCACAAATAAAGGATACCAAAACCTGCGCTTCCCTTTTCACCAATCCCCGCAGGCATCAAAACCACTTGGCACAAGTATAAGCAAACAAGTGTTTTTTTAGACACAGTGATTAGGGTCTATGACGTTGACATCTTCATTAGTATAATATATAAGATGCTAATATATGCACATGTATGCAGACTAGATACATAAAATCATATACTAGAACGATACCTTTCTCTTGCCTAAGGCGTTACGAAGCATCTTAACACAATATCCATCTCCTGACTATTGACTGTTACGGCGAAAACGGAGCTCTCGCCCCAGGACGTCCTGCAAGTCTGTTAGACTGACTGGTTTAGTATAGTAAAAAGAGATTTTATGTTGTCTCTTGAATGCATGTAACTGACCTTGCGGCACGCTCATCCACCCCCCACATACTGCACGCAAAACACTACAAATTTTGCTATATTCTTTCTTTTCAGCTTTCTATCACGAAACACAAGACATCTTGAACCACGAAGAGGGTAAACTGAGGAGCTCTGCCAACAAGTTCATCTTCTACTATATTGTCTAACGGTTTAGGTTGGTCTCTAATAAAGTACTTGTTGGCATGAAGCTATGAAATTTATTTTTTTAAGGTTATAACAAGCTGCTGACGGAAAAGAAAAATCAAAGGTGTAAATAAAACCACAAATGTTAAACGAATGTCTGGTATTCTGAAGTTGGAACTTAACAGAATGCATTTTTCCTTCAATGTAAACCTTTGTCCTTGGTTTTTAATACTTGCATGAATCTATAAGCATGCATTTGAAGCTTCCACTTTGTATTTTGAACCAATTACACCTCAGAGATACAGATCATGATCCGCTATCAGGTTATAGTGTCAAGAAGATGTCAAGCAGCTGCAGAAACCAACCTCATTGAACTTTTTGAAAGAAAGTAGTTTAAGAGATGTATTTAAGGAATCCCACATTCTTAACACGAGGGAACAGCAGACAAGCAATAAAATAAAAGGAGTTAAATGCTGTGGTCTAACTTCCTTATTTTTTAATATTATTTTGTCATTAAGCAATCTCATTACCAGCTTATGCTCCAAGTCAGGCAACTGTTATTGTTTAAGTTCTTATATTATACTTTAAAAGGTAATGCACATAAAGTTTGGCAGAATAATAAAGTAAAATCTGAATTTTCTGGTTCCTATCTGTATATATGAAAAATACAAACTTTTTTTTTAGAGTTTGTTCTAAAAACATTTTTCTAGAACAGTTATATTGTCAAAGCTAAATAATCTTATTAGTAAGGCTGAAACAAAACACAGGCGGCAGACAAAACCCTAACAAGTTTTGAAAAAAACATATGCAAGAAACAGCTATGCTTTTAAAGAAAAATAAAGTCTTCAAGCTCCCAAGGACTCTCATGGATAATAAATTAACTGTAAAACAACCATAGCTGTGCATTTATTTGCATCAGCTAGACGTCAGAAGAACGTGCTAGAGACGTCAGAGGACATGTGATGCTAGAGCATCGCAGACACGCTGCTTTCCAGTTGCACGCACTCTCCCATTAGAACTTTTTATACATTCAAAATGTTGACGACACTGTGAAGGAGGGCAGCTCTAACAGAAACGGGTTAATCCAAGCACGTCAGTGAATGAGGATATTGCCTGCAGTATGTATTTGCCGTGACAGCTGGTCCAGCTTACTCATATTCCTTCTTGAAAATAAAGGTCTCTAAACCAAAACACGACAGACCACCTGCAGACATTGCCTATTTTCTTCTGCTAACCTTAAAATGAATGGTTTGATATCGTCCTGTTTTGAAACAACATACTTTTGTCTCCCCGGTCGTGTTTATGAAGTCTAGGTTCAGTTAACAAGTTTGAAGGACACATTTTTACTGCATTACTGAAGGAATGCAGCAAGTTATCCTGGCAACCTGAACACTGAAAAATAATTTAAATTATAAAACCTGCAAGCAGGAATAACCAGAAAAATATTTTCACATAATTTTGCTTCCAAGTATCAAGTCAGGTCTTTTTATTAACAAATCTTTGCATTATTAAAACTTTATTAACATCTGCTGAAAAAGTTCAAGGTGAGGGAAAAATGACCACGCTGAAAGACAGTTTCTTTCACCCTCCCTTCTGACAAGGCTTTCGGCATTCCTGTGCCCACTGCGCGTCTGACTAACGATAGCTATCTTGGCTGCTGCGATGAAAGCAGGCATCGCATTTGATCTGCTGAGAGCTTTGCCTGGGTATTGTCCTATTGATCGCATTGGAGTCACTGAAGCAGTTACTCCAGCGTTCCCCAGCATCCCACCAGCACTTTCCCATGCATCGTTTGTAGGTTGCGACATGACTCCAGACCTCATTTGCCTGAAACTGCCGCCTTTGTAACCAGAATATTTGTGTTTCAGCAAGAGCTGGGCTACGAAAAGGTCCATGTTAGAAAGCTCTTTGGTTTTCCTCTGTTTTGCACCCTAAAGATCTTATAAGCTACTAAGAGGAGATTTATTATTTCTTTTTTTAGATCACACGCCACCAAAGACCCCCAAAATTATCAGCCTGCGAAACAAAAACGTTCCTTTACACCTTAACTATATTGTATTTAATGGATGGAGTATCACAGCTACACCCTCACCTCCCTAGCAAATGAAGTGCCTATTTCCAAAGCGGGCAATCAGAAAGCGGCGGCTGCACCTCCTTCCCCAAACACTCGCTCAGGCAGCGCTCCCCAGCTCGCACCAAAAGAGCCCCCGATAGAGGAGCCGAGCAAGGACAGAGCATTTCGACCAGCTTCACGCAAACGCGGTCTTTGCAAAGACCCACCCCACCGAATTTTCGGCTGCTGAGGTGTCCATTAACACCCTCATCCATGCCTCCGGTTGGCTAACGCACCTTTTGGGACGCCTTTATCACCATGGAGGGAACCAAGGCTGGACGTCTGCTTTGGCCACCTCCAGTAGCTGCCCGAAGTTACATGAAACGCTGGAGGTCTTTGGTCATTCGTCAGACCAACAAGTGAACCAGAAGCAAAACTGTCTCAGTTATTTCGTTTCAGGTTTCCTGGAGCCCATGGGATTTTTCAGATTCTTTGGATTTCTTACCTCCTGTGCTCTTCATTTTGTTCCCACAAATACACCTCCAGCAAAACGTTTAGTGACAACTATTGGTAGGCTAATACAAAAACAGAGTTTTAAAGTTATTTGCTTCTAAGGCATGGAGACCAAATATTTGCGAAATCTCTCCAAAAAACAAAAATCTGAGAAATTGAGCAAGTCTCAGCATGTTAGTCAGCTGAGAAAAACATTACCGCAGGGACATGGGAAGTTAAATTGTCCCTGCACTTTGATGAGCAGAGAAAACTATCCTTCTGTCTTCTAAAAAAGCAACTATGATCACATTCTGCTATTCAATACCTTGCACTTCAACAAGGAGGACTGTTTGTTATTTTTAACAAATAACAGAAATGAACCAAAGCTCTATTTCTGAAGACATGTGCCTCCCCCAACTCCCCGCACAGGCCCTCCTGCTCTCCCCCCTCCTTTCCTCTTACTTCAAAGGCCAGTGACCTCCCCAAGGCAATATTCTTTCTGATTCTATTTAATATATTTAGGGGGCCTCCATTATACACTAGTTTAATTGTAAACAAGTTATTGTAATCACAGGTGCTTCTACTGAGAACTTAAACACGGAATAACAAATTGACTTATGTTGGCGGAGAAAGAAGTGAACTGGATTCTCACTGTCCAGAACCTCACACTGCTTTGCTGTAACATATACGTTTTCCCATATGTATGTTAGGCAACAGTTACGCTGTTGTCAGGGAGAACCTGGGAGGGGTACAGTGAACTCTGAATCCTTTATCACCTGTTTAACAGCTGACAATAAGAAAAAAAGAAGGGACTTTAGTTGTGCTTGGCTGTGTTGGGGAAGCTAAGATACATTTGCATCCACAAACCATTATTATTAAGTAGTAAGTAATAACAAGGCAGAAACATTTTCTTCCAAATTGTTAAAATTTTCCAGCCGATGGATCCCAGTTAGTCACAACATAACTATTTCATCATACGGTTAAAATAAATGCATCCATTCTGGCAGGCTATATAGCAACACCGCACCTCGGAGCATGACATGACGCACAGATGCTGGCAATCTGGGGAGGGGGGTGGCAGTGTACTCCACACATCTGTTATTGTGGGAAAAATCCATGTTGGTGTTTTGACAAATTGCTCTATTAGTAACGAATACAGCTGTTTCATGTCGGATAATCTGTGTTGCAACACTTCGCTAAGTGACTCCACACAGAACTATGCCCTGCTGTTCATGCTCAGCTGTAATTCTGATTATCAAGGGAGATGCCACTGTGCTTTTTTAAAAAAATAAAAATGTCGAACGCAGCTGTTTCTGCTTCAAGGAATGTCAAAAGAAATCGTTTCTCCCTGCCATGTATGTATTTTTCACTGTAAATCAAAATGTGTTCTGGCATTAAGGCAACTGCCCACTGGCTAAACACAAAGATGTGCCAAGCGTTTATTCAGCCTAAGCTGAGAGCAAGGCTAGGGCTGACCTAGGTTTCAGCATAAAAGACATGCAAGGCTGAGAAGTTATCGCCACCGCAGGCTTCAACTTAAGCCCTAGGTAAAGGAAAACATGTTCACCTCCTCCGCTCTCCCCTTGCTAAATCCCTGCATGGAAATAAATGGTTATTGGTGCTCACAGATTCTAACTGAAAGTCAGCGGAACATCTCAGTGTTCAAAGTTACTGTTTTTGCTTACTACCCTCTTAACACATTCAAGAGTGATGCTACACCAAGTACGTTCCCTCTTAGGAAGTCATTTCAAACACAAAATACTAAGCCCTAAGTCTACCGAGATGCTAACTATACGATAGCGTCTTAAACCAGGCTCCAGGTGCACCCCTGCTCCCCTTTGAAACACCCGACTTGCGATCCAAACGTGGAATTTGTGTCAGTTTTCCCCACAGAGCTCAGCTTTCAGACTTTGTAAAGCTACAGAAAAACCTGAGGACAGAGACCCTTTGTACACGAGCCCAGGTGGAGAGCTGGGTCCTGCTGCCGGCAGACACCTCGAAGGAGCCTCTCTTTGTCTACAGGTAACAAAAACCTCAGCTTCCAGCAGATACAGCACAACAGTTAACATGATAGGAAAGCATGTGCACCAGTGAAATGAAGCTGATGGGGATATTTTATACTGAAAAAAAGCCATCAGTTTCAAGACGACACTTAGAGGCCAACGAGAAGACTTCAGTTTTCAAGCAGAAGCGTGAAAAGGGGAAAGGGATAACAGCCAAGTAGAAAATTAATTCACAGATACACAAAACTTCTATTTGGATGTGTATTTTTGAGGCGCTCTCATTTAAGGACATATAGAAACATCTGATGGACAAATTTTCACCTTTACAAATGCAAATGAAGTTCTTGGGCAATAACTCATAGGCGCACAGATAGTATGTGTGTTTATACTTAACCACCAATTGAGTTGTTTCTCTGCCTCACGTACAGACCAAGAAAAAGGCAGATTTACAGTCTTCGGATCCATATAGCACCCTCAGCCGTGGCCAGCCTGCGAAGCCGGGCATCCCCCAGCAGGAGCTGGTGGGGGTGCAGGTGGGGGTGCCGGGTGCCCATCACAGCTTCCACCGCAAGGCTTTAGCCCGAGCGGTGCAGCTGCAAGCATCGTGTCAGCGTAGAACCCCAGTGCCACGAACAAGCTGCCATCTCTCCTGCTCCTCAGGAAGAAACTGGCTCCTCCAGGCAGGAGAACGTGCTCACGGCGCCAGGCACCGCTCTGCTAAACAGACACTGGTAGGCGAATAAATAAGGGGGCTGGTTACAAATTACCCTGCTAGCTTTAAGAAAACAGAGCACAAATACGTGTGCAAACCTTGGTTTTATTTTTACGTGAATGCCAGACAGGATACTTCAAGGTAAGAAAGGTTTTGTGAACACGCATGCAGAGCCGACACTAGCATCAGACTGAGCCATTAATGATCTAATAGACTAATGACCTACCAATTAGAGATAATTCAAGTCAGCCTGCACACAATAAATCAATGTCTTCCCTAAGATGAATACACTAGCAAAGAATTTTTCACAGCTTTTAAAGCCACGGCAACACGAGTAATACTTGCTAAGGGTACTGAAAAGAACACACAAGAAAAAAAGAGTCTTATTTTAGCAATCTAAATATGTGGATTCCCTTCCTGAACATACAGTGACTTAAGACAGGTATTTATTTCCACTCCAGAAACAAAGTGAAGCTGAAGACAGCCATACATCTTTAGCTGCTTCACCCATTTAAGACATCGGGTTTTATCAAGGTCCCCTGTAGCAATGAAGAACATGGCATGAATACTCACCAACACCATACTGTACGCATCAGTTCACTTTCTGCAAGTGATTTCGTTACAGATATTTTCCTTCTGACAACTCCAGCGTTAACAGGGTAACAGAGATATGGATGCTTACAGGTTACTTGAACAAGAGCTACAAGACAGCCCTGAGAAACCGAGCACCGGCTACAGATAATTCTCTAAAGGAAAAGTTTTCAAGATTAAATTATGGTCATTAAGGATGCATGCTGATAACAAAGAAGCAGATTTCAAGTGTCTTAATGCTTGAACTTACAGAAAGAATCCAAAACCTCAAAAGCATTTGGCAGAATTAGATCAAATTTGTTCAAAACTCAAGCAGGCCAACTGGCAACGCAATTTAACATGAAAGCTGTATGGATGATCTGTTGTCATCTTACTCTTCAGCAAAAACACATTTTGGAGAACAATTGAAAAAGTAATCTTGTATCTCGATAAAGCATCAATTCAGAAAGATGACACCAGGTACCATTTCACTTTGGTGAAAACTGGCTATTGCAAGCAGCTTGGGAGGCTGTCCAGAAACAACCGTGTCTCTAGGAAAAGTAGCACATGGTCACTTGTGTTTGCCCACAACTCCACCGATCACACAGGTGCAGGTGACCACATTAGAAAAAACAAAACCAAGAAAATCCCCAAACAAAAAAACCATGCCACTCAGCATTATGGCATCTCAGGAATCCTAAAAACGTTAATTATTTGAGTTGATCAGAAGTATTTCTGCTTGTTGAACTTCAGCCACAGCACGGTGAAGAGCTCAGAAATGAAAAACATGCTATCTGAAAGGTTGAGAAAAAAGTTCTCCTAAATTAGTTGGGCTGCTCTCAGTTACAGCTGCCAAAGCGGCAAAGCTGACTTTTAGCGTGGAAAAATGCTGCAGGTACAAAAGTCGCAAGTGTTTCCCATAGAGCGGGTGCACTGAAGCAACAAAGCACAAAACATGCAGATGAAGTTGCAAGCAAGTCAGGAAGATCTACAGCAGGGCAACCTGCCGTTCCTCTTCTGAATTTGAAATAAGATGTGCAAAGCTCTCCTAAGTCCAAAAGAAGCTGTTATTCTCCTGGTATTTGGACAGAAGAACAAGACGAACAATAGAAAGAGAGACCACTGCTTGTGAACTGAAGAATTTATATCGCCCTGAAATCGGGGAGGAATTTTCTCTCGACGCAGCATCCTTTCGTGAAAGAGCTCCTGAGTCGGGGCCAGGGAGGAGCAGCGACTCCACCGACGGCCTCTTTGTGCGCCTCTTACAATTTACTGGTCCGTGACAAGTCTGTTCAATTTTCCTTGAAAATAAATTAAATGGTTCCCAGATAACTCAAAGAAAAGGCACGGCCCTGCCAGTAGCTCTCCACAGGACCAAAGCGACAGCTGACTGCCTGGCACCCCCTTTGCTCAAGTCCCCCTCAGGCATCTGAAGTTTCCACTTCTTTCTGGGCAGTTCAGCAAATGTTCAATGTGGTTCACAGCAGAAAGAAGCCTGAGGTGACCTCAAGTATAATGGATGGTTTCTTTACGGGCAGAGTTTCAAAAGCCCCGAGTAAGAGCGTACGCAGAAGAAATAATAAAAAGGATCTGGACGACAGGAGGGTCCCAGACTGCTCTTCTGGGGTGCCCACGTGCTGGT
The DNA here is from genome assembly GCF_947461875.1 of Haliaeetus albicilla. Taxonomy (NCBI): domain Eukaryota; kingdom Metazoa; phylum Chordata; class Aves; order Accipitriformes; family Accipitridae; genus Haliaeetus; species Haliaeetus albicilla. The sequence goes on from NC_091491.1 coordinate 37,929,423, forward strand.
GCCCTGCTGCTGGCCAAAGCCTGCGGCACATCCACGCAACGAGCAGTGCAAGCAGGTGCTTAGAAGCATACGCAGGCTGAAGAAAATAATTCAACAAGTGGCTTTCTTGAATTCAGACCTTTGTAACACGCAGCTCATATTCCTAACTCACATTATTTTCCTACCAGGGTACATAATTAGTGACTGGGTGAATAGGTCTGCGAGCTAGTGCCACCAGAGGGGCAATCTCACTCTCCTTTCTTCCTCCTTCTTACCTCCTCCTCTTCTTTTCTGCTCCTGAACTGTGGGAGCTGAGACTAAATGGCAGAAAAACTATTCACTTTTTTTTCTTCTTTTTTTCTTTTCTTTTTTTTTTTTTTTTTAAAAATAGGATCAGTTTTCCCCTCCTGACCAGGCTAACGGGTATGGCAAATGGCAGCATAAGGCAAAGGAAACAGCAAGAGGTGATGCTAGGGCTGGAGAGAACATCATAAGGTCATGTCTTTCAGCAGCAGCTATCCATCAGGTCAGGTCAGGTCACTTGTATCAAACCACAACTTTTCCAAAGTCCAAAACAACTATGGCTTTTATCAGTAAAGTCTTGCTCTCTTCCACTTGTATGAAAGACAAGGAGGAGAACAGCTTTAGAGTAGTAGAAAACAGAGTAACCATTAAGTTGAGCTGAAAGCTGTGTGAGTAGCACCACATGCACAATCACAGCAAGACACAGGAATCATCATGCAGCTTTTGAGACACAATTAAGAGAAAGGTTTGAATGTAGGTTAGAGATCATGGAAGATCAAGTAATTGCAGGTAAAATACAAAAGAGAAAGAATCAGAAAGGGGCAGAAAGGGCTTACGGCTTCTTTTGTACAATGAAACAGCATAGGTGGATGCCAGCAAACCAAATAAAATGAAGACAGGGAATAAAATACTATTTTCACTGTTACCTCTGTCCAGAAATTCAGCACAGGAAAATACAATTAAAATTTTCAAGCACGATCCTCTACCTTTGAGGCAAGTTACTTCAGCCAACGAACAGCTGAAGCTCTCTAAGCCTGGCAGCACCTCGTTTCCCCCATTTACCCAAAAATACTTTTTAAAAGAGCATGAGTCAGAGCGAGAACCACAGTTCTGTGCTCTGAAACTCCTTCTGAAGGGGGCAAATTTGCACCAGTGGCTGTTCAGAAAGCTGAGGGACCTTTGGCCTCCCTGAAGCTCTGTGGAGCTCACGACTATTCTGGCCACGTTTCACAGGCACTTCTCACGAAGGAGAAGCATTAGCTGTCTCCAGAGGAAGTCAAAAATGTCAGCTCCACACACAGCAACTACAACCGTGGACAAAAAAGAGTCGCTTTTTACTAAGGGGGGTGGAAACCATGTCGGGAGAGCAACCTCTGCTACAAACTGTTGAAAACATGAACAGCTCTGATGACAGCAATGTGGAAGTGTGCACGGCTTAAAAAGAGATCTGCGGTCCTTATCAGCAACATTGCACGCTGTCAGCTTTTACGGGCTATCTGGGTTGAAAGGCAGTTTTTCAGTCTCTAACTGCATTTGTACTTGGAACAGAATTACTACTGCTTTAATGACTCTCATTACATTTTTAATTACAAAAAGCTCCATTTAGAATTGTCCAGACATTTGCACAAACTGCATTTAGCGACTCCCTAAACCCGGGCAGATAAGACTAACCACTGTGTCTGCCTGGCACATCCATCTTAAAGTCAAAATAAAGCAAGGAAAACAACACTCCAAATTGGATATTCAAAATGGTCCTTACAATATACCTCCTAAAAAGATGAAAGAAGGGCTTTAAAAAGCTGCAAGCAGAGGAAACAGTAGTATTAAAGGAATATTGCAACTACACAGCTTGGGGTTAGCAAACAGCTACAGTTCTATTTCTAGCATAGCAGCTGGCTCAAATAACTGCCTAATTCACTTAACCCATGTTGTGCATAAGCTTTTTTGGCTATATATAGAATGGAAACAACTATGCGAATGAGTGGCAGTTGGTAAATGCCAGATATCGACTTGTAAACCTCAATTTCTTTCCTTTTGTGTATATTACGTAACATAAAACAGAGCACCCAAATTTGATGCTAAGGTATCTGGGATGGCCTGAAAACTAAAATTCAGTCTAATTCATTCAATTTGCTGTGGTTGTCACCAAAACAATTTTAGTCTTAGATTCACCCTGAGGAAAATGTAAGCTTATGCTATTTGAACATATAAAAGGCCACAGTTCAAATAAAGACAAGGCATCAATAAACAAACTGCAAAGCCTTTGAACACACCCCGGCTTTCTGTAGCGTTAAGCACCACTTGCAGAGGAACTGCTGAAGTGGAGAAGAGGAGAAAAATTCACCTTATGACAGCAGGACCAAGACTTTAGAGGGTGCCCCCACACACACAGTTTTCAACTTCTTTTTTTTTTTTTTTTTAATTAAAAAAAACGCATGGCTTACACTAAAACACACTCAGGATGCTTCTCTATGTTCTGCAGGCCAAATATTTCTGCTTGATTGGAACTACTGTAACACTATTAGCAGTTACAGCCACAATTATCGTGTCTACCACTTCCACATGCCTCAGCACAACAAGTTCTTTCAATTTAACATCTTACCATGTTCTTAGATATAACTAAGTTTCCAAAGGCAATTTGAAAGTTAGAGTTTGACTAGAAGTTCTGCCATTGCTTATATGCTCACCAAAAGCAGCCCACTGCAATAAGACCCAGCAGAGTATAAAGTTTCTCAGTATACCCTTCTGGCCATAAACAAAAAACCCTCATTTGCACAGCACCACCACCCACGCACAACCATTCGTAGCCTCAGTTAGAGAGATTACTCTCGTGTTTATCATTAAAACTGGCTTCAAAATAGCATCGGGTTAGCTGTTTAGCCTGGTATTTGCAAATGGCATCATGAAGTGGGGGCTACATCTGGAAATCACAGTCAGCACTGCACTACTGGGTAAGTAACAAGACAGACAGTTATGACAGGTTTGTTTAAATGTGATCTTAACTAGCATATTAATTAATTCAGCAGTTAAAACCATTTGAAGGAAACGTATCAAATACCCTGAGTGCAGGAAGGGGAGAACCCCTTTACGTGGTGACTGCACCCTTCCCGAAAGCATTTTGCAAGCCAAGACTCCTTGGCTGGAAAACTATCGGGAATACATTCAATTCCTGTACTAAATAATGTCACTGCTGAACAGGGGGCACCGGCTCGCCGAGGAGCCTGCTAGCCAGGCTCCATGCTGCGCAGACCTTTTGTAAGAAACAAATTCCAATAAAACTCCAAGTGAATTCTCATACCCTGGCAGAGCACTTAAGTTTCTGGAAACATAGGTAATAAAAAAGATACTGAGTATCCCTTACAAGTATTCTGGGGTGGGTGAACTTTTACAAAGACATGAAGATTTTTAAGTTGTAGAAGGAATAGCCGTGTAATATTTTCTGCAGGCTCCAGGCAGTTCCCAGGGGCATGTTGATACACATGATGTGCACAGAAATACAGGAAAAGTCTTTTAAAAAAAAAAATTATGCACAGAATGAAAACAAATAGAAAAAAGGATGAAAAGAATGGGACAGTACAGTTTCCTACTGCTTTCCAAGTAGATGGATGTACATGGAAGCTGTGGGTCTGCTCCAGGACAGCCTCCCAGCTCGCTTGGGGCAGGGAAGCATCTCTGCAGACACTCGGATGGGCAAAGCCCAGCGGAGCTGCCCCGCAGCCCCCCAGCCTGCGCCCAGCAGAGGGGAGAAGGGCCCCAGCCCCGGGAGCACGCAGGGAAGGGGATGCATCTGGTCCCGTCTCCAAGCCGCAGGTACCCGGGGCACTGCGTCATCCGGGGAGAGTCCTCAGCCACCTTTCTGGAGAGAGGTCAGACCTCGCATCTGGAGCTATCGCGGTGATCTGAAACTGTTAAAGCATTTCACAAGTACAGAAAAAACCTATACTGGCACTTCTGTCCACAAAGGACAGACACCCGGATGACCTTAGAATAATAATCTGGAACATTTAATGTGCACATTCATTTTCCAATCGGCAAATTCGTTATCTCTCTTACCTAGTCTATTCTGACACGCTAGTTATTTGAGCAGCTCGTAAGAACACAGAATATCCCAAAAGAGAACTTCAGGAGAAGCTTAATTAAATAACTGATTATTCTTAATGTTTAATAAATAAATACATGCACATACACTTTCATGTGATGAGCTCCCAAGGGAAAATTTTGTAAAATAAGCATCTAGTGTTTATTTAACTCAGAGAAGCAATTAAATCATTAAGAAGAGCTCAAAGTAGGCATTATGCTGATTATCCCTTAATTGAATGCATTCACAGCAGTGACATACAAACTGCAACGAGTATGTTACGCACTGATTTTTTTTCTGACCTGGGCACAATGCACAACAGATCCACCATCTGATAAGCAATACATATCCAACAAAAAAGCTAATTTAATAGTGCCAGTTTGTAAATACTCTAGTTTTTCCCTGCCAGCATGGAGGTATCTATGATCACTGCTCCTAAGACCAATTTAGACACGCTTAAGGTTACTTAAATACAAATGGATGAAGCTATTTATTTTAACTGCTTTTCATGTTAACGAGAATCTAATTGCAATACTCATCTACTCTTTTCATCTGCCCTAATTGCAGCCACTTGTGGACGCGGCAGTATCTGACCGCGTCTCCCGCGCTGCCTGTCCTCTCCTACCCTGCGGGATTACAACCTCCAAGGTACCATCCGATGGAGCACGGAGGTTCCTGCGTGCCGAGGACAGGACGGGCACCCATCGGTAGGCAAACTGCAATCCAAGGAGCAACTTCAGTGCAAATCCAGTTTGCACTCTGAACATCGAAGAACCACCGCTGAGGAGTCCCAAACCCTCCGTCTTCCTCAGCTTGCAGACAGGGCTTCCAGCCGCACTTACCACGTGCGAACACGGTCTGCAAAATTACACTGTGACCACAACCAAGTAGCTGAAATGCAAGAGTCTGAGGACTTTTTCTACTCAACAGCAGTCGCATCTCCTGCGTCCCACGACAGGGGTAAACAAAGTAATTTTATAATTCCCTTGGCAGCGGCAGCAGAAGGCACCGCCGACAGGAACGCGCTCCGCTCCAACCACGCTGGAAGAGGAAAGCGGCTGCCAAAGCTTCTAGTCGCCAAGAAAATTAAAATATGATAGTCTTAATTATACTAATTGTGTTTCCTGGTATTGAGGCAGGATTAATATAGTATTTCTTATGCTAGGTTTCATAAACACAATCGGTTTCAGCTTAACTCTTCGTAATTGTATTTCACAGTTCTTGCAAACAATTAGCCACCAATTACCTTCATTCCATTTTGCAGATGACTGATAAACACTCCAAATATCAGAATTCTCCCTCAAGGGAGGCAAATTACTTCTAACTTGTTAAGTAATCTTAATGAACCCTCAGTGAAAATCCTGCAGGCAAATCACCCGACAGCACTTGCTTGCCATTTCCATGCTGTTACCAAAGGCTAGAAAAACTTCCACCAAGAGGAGAGCCATGCTTGGACCAGCTTTAGAGAGCTGAGTAACAGTCTTAAGGTGATGAAGTGACCAGATATAAATAGAAATACAAATATATATATATTTCTGTAGATACTTATACAGTTGTGTATATATATATACTTTTATATATAGATACATACACACACAGACATACATGCACACTCATGCACAAATACTGGTTTTAGAAATTAAACATGTTTGAGTTAATGTAAGTTTCAAGGCAACAGGTGCTGGGAACTGGACTGGAAGGACCTTCTTATTTTCTCACTCCCCCCCTACTCGCCATAGCCCCATCATCAAACTCAAAGGCTCTGCCTCACACGATTGAGAATGACAGGCATTGTGTTTCGGTCCCCTCTCCAGGCACAGCTCCAACATTCAAAACAATTCAGCTACAAATATTCAAAAATGTTATGATGAGATAATATTGCCTGCTGAGACAAAACTAGTATTCTATAATGTTACGCCAAGGTCATCTGTAGCGACCTAGCCAAGATGGCATTTGAAGAGACTGACCCTTAGCAGCAGCAGGCGGGATAATCAAAAATGTATGAGTTTCCAGGAATTTTAGGCCAGATATCAATAACACAGTATAGCTTCACTTAACAGGTACACCAATCCAAAGGTGATGTTTGGATAAACAAGACACAGGTAGCTATTGGCCACATGGTGATTTATGTACCTTTGCTTGAAAGCTGTATGGACAAAAGCCCTAAGTATTCTGAGCTAAAATGAAATGAAGACTCTTGCTTGGCCAGCATTGGCAATAGTGAAGCCTTCCCATAACATAACAACAAGAATATATTTTGCTGACAAAGCCTTACACCAGGGTTTCCGCAAGGGTTACTTGGCTTCCTTCTTCCATACCTGCAGGGTCAAGAGCCCTTCACTTGCCAGGAGAAGAAAAAACAAACTTTGGTGATAAATAACTTGCAATACTTCACATGCACACTAAGTTAACATTTTTCTGTGCTACTAAATATTTTTTGAAACCTCCTATGGAGGGTATCATCAGAGAATTAACAGCAACCCAGAGGAGAAGGCGCTGCTTCTGACAAGCCATCTACACTCAAATGTTCCCCCATCCCATCCCCAACAGAAACAAGAGGGACAAGCTTACAAAAAACCAGCAGCAAGACAAAAAACCAAACCAAACCAAAAAAACCCCCACACCACCAAAACTGTTGTTAACATAATCAAGTAGTCAAGAAGTTATAAGCAATAATCAAACACAGCTTATAAACAAAGCTTTTGCAGAACCCTACAGCTTTACGCTATAACACACAGGGGGTACATTAATAGAAAAATAAATTGCACAAATTATGACAGAAATTGGTCTTGTGCTGAACATTAAAAAAACAAACAAAAACCCCACTCATCTCCAGGAGTAGCTTGATTTTTAAGTAGTATTTGATGCTGTCTGACCCATAAAGAAAGGAAGAATCAAAATTAAGTTTTGTGGTGTTTAAATGAGTAAACCACAGTGTAGGTTTATTTGTTTCTATTATATTGGCCTTAAACATTTTAGAGCACAAATTCAGATTCTAGATTTACTTTTTAGACAACTATGACTGATACTACTGGATGGCAGTCTACAGCCTTCAAGGTTGTCCAAGGTGATGCAATTTCAAACTGGATAACGTGGCCGAGGGGGCTTCTTTCTTTCCTTTTTGTTTCGAAGCCAGCGATGCTTTCATTACTAAGCTGATTCAGCAATTTGTTTCTGTTAATAACATCTATTCTTCAAACCTATATTAATGAAAATATTCACGATACAGAAAATGATCTATTGATGTCACAGGCACAGAACCCACCATATTGCAGTGACTACAAGAAACGCTGGTGCAGAAGGAACAAACAAGACTCTTCAGGGTATGATCACACATATTACTTCTAAATATAGAAGAGGTTAGACTTTCAGACTGTGGAAGCTACCCAACCCAAGAAATCTGACAAGAGCAGAATCAACAGCTGATTCAGATACAGCTTCCACCAACCACTACAGATTTATGATAAGAATAAATACAATTTAAAATTCAGCAAAACCAACAAACAACCCAATCTACATTCTTTACCATCGAGACATTTAAAGTCAGTTCATTATTATTACTTATCCAAGTTGAGATTTGTTTTAAAATTAGAAAAAACATAACAACAATAAAAGCCCTGTAATGATTTAAGTGACAATATGCTTCATCCACATCCCCAATCCACATCTCCTACCTTAGTTTCCCAATTAATTGATAGACAATCTGCCTTGCTGCCACAGATGTGAACATAATATATCATCAGCCTCCCTCAGAGAGGGAATTTCATCTGCAGTTCCCTAAGTGAAGTTCCAGGTACAAGTATTTGGAAATTGCTACCAAGCTTCTTTCCATCTCCCCCTTCATCCCTCAAATGGGCAACTCAAAAAAAGTCTGCTCTTAGAGCGTGCTGCTTAATGTCTGTTTTCCTGGGTTAACAGTCTGACTACATAGAAGGAAATGCCCGCCTTAGCCTTTTTTATAAATAGCATCAAAATATGCGCTATGCCAATTTCAGGCAGTCACAATGGAGCATATGAAGTTAATAAAAGTTATAAAACTGGCAGAACCTGTTTGGTTGAGTATACAGTATTTCTTTCCTGCAAGGAAATAGTTCTTGATATGCTAAAATACAGAAAGTCTATCATTAGAGGCAGGAGGAACGCTGTTCTGTACAGCACAAAGCCTTCCCAGCCTCAGACACTTGTGTTTGAAGAACTCATCTGCCAAACACACATCTCAAGTCCTTCGAGGGCAGCGAATCTGGGAAAAACCATGATCCAACAGAGATAACGTCTTTTCCACTGGAAAGTCTGAACTGAAGAACAGGTTAAACACAACAAATTTAGAGCGCTCCAGCTCGACGTTCTTCCTGAAAGTGATCTGAAGGTGTGAAGTCTATTCAGGTGGACAGCCAGCAACACAATGCACGAGCTTTGTAAAAGGAGCCTGTGGCACAACTGACCTGGAGGATTAATTGTTCCTCTCATTTGGATAATATATTCTCTTTAAACCAAGGTTAATGCCAATTGCCACACCAGTTACTTCTGGGTTTGGCAAGAAGAACAGGTAGGTCTTCAATTACCAGAATTCACTTCGCATCTTCTTAAGAGTGTCCCACTGCACGTCACACCAAATGCATGAGTTGTCAGATCTGGTATCCAAGACAAATCTCACACTAAAACAAAGCCAAGATACCTGTACATTTGCCATCTTTCTTGGTGCCCTGCTCCCTACGTCCTTGTATTTTTTTTCCTCTGCAGGAGACTGAAAAACTGGGTAAGACTTTTCTGATAAAATTATACAAAGAGCTATTTCTGGTTGTAACAGCTCGTGCTAGCTTTATTTTGAAAATGCTAACTTTTATCTAACACTGCAAATCACATTGCACCGTGAAGATTTTTTACTGCATGTACAAAACAAACATGAACCAAAATCAAAGAGGATAAAGAATAAAAAGTATAGGAAAGCAAACATTTGCCTGTGAGGAGGAGTAATGGAATTTAATAAGGCTGATGGAATAATTTCTTGACTCGTCTGGCCAATGAATATAATTGCTTCAAATTAAGAAAGCTGAATATAATTGCTTTACTAACTTAGAACTATAGCTGCACTAATACACTTTACAAAGACTAAAAGCACTGACTAATATGTTTGCAATGTCTGTAGTCCGAGTAGACTGGGTAAAGGATGTGGATCTTGGATTTTAAAATCCTGGCACCACTGATTGGAATGTACTGGGTCCACACTTGGAGGATCATTTGCATTTGAACAGGACTGACACTGACAGCTCAAGCATTCCTGCAGATACCCATACACTCACATAGGTTCTCTGTGTTTTGGGGAGAGATCCACTGATAGCATGCTGGTATGAGACACTGCCTTTCCAACTGCCCCTCAAATTAGTTTGAATGTACTGCACTTACTGATCCTTTCAGACATATATATATATACACACACACACACACACAAGTAAAATAAGGACAGACACAAACCCCAAATACAAGTCCTGCATATTTACAAAACCAAAAAAAGTTTGAAATTATAGCCCAAACCATATGTTCTAACATTTGTCTTTAAAGTCTGCTGTCCTAATTGTAGGGATAAATGCATTTCCCAGCAGCAGATTTTCAGGCATTCAAAAAACCATATCCAAAAATCTTCATTTTACTAAAGGACAAACTTCATGAACTACTCCTCTGCTCATTTACGTCTTATTCCGCTGTGAAGGAGGATGCCCCGTTTTTACATACTCGCAAAGGGGAATAGCTGGGAGTCGTAATTTATATCTCATCCTGCTGATGATTCAGCCCCTGCCCCTCTCCGCCGCCGAAGCTCCTCTGCCGGGAGGCCACGTCAGCAGGACGAGGAGCTGGCTGCCAGGTCACATCCCAGGCTGGCTGGAGCAGAGGCACGCCGTGGCACAGGCAGCACAGCCCTGCTTTCCCAGGGAAGGGGCTGCAGGGTCGGGAAAGGCTGTGGCTATCCCTCTGAGCATATGGGGGTGCAGACCGTTAGCAAGGGTCTCACAAAATGCTTGGAGTTTCCACACCTCAAAGTGTTTCGGAAAAAGTTCCGGTTTCAGCGGTGTTTCTCTCCCTTTCTCTCCTCACCGTGTGTACTGTAAAACATTCGAACTTTAGGATTTGGAAAGATTAAGCCAAATTAAAGTTTAGTTATGTGTCAAGCTTCGTCTTTTTTTTCTTTTGTCTTTTATCAGGGGAGTTAGGTTAAATAATAGCTACCAATTTACTATATTTTAATCAAAAGGGATTTTTAAAGGACTAGATGTTCTCTACAGCAAACCTACCGCTGCAGGTGCATCTTATTCAAGATTTAATCCACACACATGCAAAAAAACTTCCACGATTATTCTCAGCATTATCAGATCTAAAACGGAGAAGATAAGATTATTCACACAGTAAACAAAGCATCCTATTGCTTACTTTTGGCTTCTTACTTGGTTTCCTATACTTTATTGTAGTCTGCTACAAACAAAACCAATGAGATGAAAGGAGAATGGTGCTACGATCTCACTGACAATAACAAGGGAAAAACCTACTCTGAGTTCGCATCCTTTGCTCTCTCTTGTCTTAAAGAGTTTCAACACAAGTTCCACAAAGGTATGGAAACATGAAAGTTAGTTATTGCACGCAGAAGGAATAAGTGATGCACAATCAGGACCTTAGTTTTCTAAGGTGACCAAACACTAAAAGGCCAAAAGGGCCCATATCTGAAATACAGGTAGAGTCAGCAAAAATAACACAGAGGATAGAAGGCTCCACTGCAAATTCTGATATTTTCTGGTTAATAATGGGGCAACAATGAGGAAATAAAATAACAATATCTGTTATGATTATATGGTTAGGTATTAACAACTGGTGGTTTATAGCTATACCTTTGAAAAAACTATGGAGTGCACCATGGATAATATCCCAACAGGAGGGTCACGACTGAACCCAGGTCTGGGGACATGCCAGTGCTACAGAGCTGAGCTTGCCAACACACCGAAGCGACCAAAGGTAGAAGATGGTGACAATGCTTCTAAAGGATGATATTGACTCTGTTGATGGAAGAAAAAAATATTTTGGCCAATACAGCAAAGGCTGGTCAGATAGAAATTACAAACAGCGACATGGGATTCTTCCAGATTAGAGCCCTCCACCACAGTTTTGTTCTGGAGGATGCTTGTGCAAATGATTCCTCGTTTGTCCATTAATAGAAAAAGCTTTAACAGATCAGAAACTTACTTAAACGTGTTGATATGCCAAGAAGGCCAATGGGTATTAAAGGCCTGACTTTTCCATCAAATATTAAACCTAAACACCAAGTACCACGAGTCAAGTAAGATTATGTAAATGGTTAGTAAGAATTATGCTTTAAACATATTAGGGTAAAAAGGGTCCTTACTCTAAAAGAGAAAGAAATTGAGCCAAAATTTAATAAACAAAATGTAAGCAGAAACTGTTTAATACCAAAAGAAGGGCTGTATTTTAAAGCACCACCACACACAGACTGTTTTACTCCAAACCGTAATGACCAGAACAATCCAAACTGAAACTACATTTCCTACAGAAAGTTTTCCATACCATGTAACCGGTCTGCACGTCAGCACATAGGTGAAAAGAGCCGACACACTTTGTAGAAACAGAGACAAAATCAGAGCTCCCCCTGCATTTCACCCTTCCCTGACACAGCCACAGCGTGTCCACCCCATCCCACTCCCGTGTGCCCTGGCAGACGTGCCCCCAGGAGCCCTTTCTCCGTGGAGATCTCATGCCTGACCTGCAGACACCCAACCACCATCAGACAGCAGACAGACACGCTGAAGAGGACATCGGTTCTTCCCGCTCTGCAGAGTTCTATGTACCGACCAACGCAACGCTTCGCGGCGTATTTTGAGAACAGTCACAAGTTCGTTTCTTAAAACTTAACTGAGGACCGTATTCTGAGAGTTCAGCAGATGATTATGGAAAGAAAGCAGATGCTATGGCATCCCTGCTGCTGCACCAGCCTGCCCCCCCCCAGCCCCCAGCTCTCACCAGTCCACAAGCAGCAGCTGCCCTGAAGTGCCCAACGTACCTCCTCCCCTCAGATTTCAAGAGCTGCCCTTCGATTAAAGTGTATTTCCAGCCTTCTGGAAACCTCTCCAAAGCAACACCATTTCAGGTGCTGCTACTATTTCATCTCAGACTGAAAACGAGCCAGGTACACCGATGAGCAACCCATCGGCTGCCTCTCCACCTGCAGAGCGATGGAGGGAGATGCTCGCAGCACTTGATGCAACAGGTAAGCTCGCAGCATATTAAAAAAAAAAAACCACGTCAGCTACCTGAACCTGCTTTTTTTTTTTTTTGATCCATCTCCTTGGGCTTCCTTCATTCCCATTCTTTGATCCAACAACCATCGACTGCTTCCCTCGCATGTGCCCTTCACTGCTCTCATCTCGGTACCTCCATCCCCACCCACTAACGCGCCAGTTATCACTCATTTGCTTACATGATGTCCCATCTGTTTTCAACTCTTTCCTTCCCTCCAAGAAACTGACTCACTTCCTCATTTCCGATCTCATGCTAAAGGGGGAAAAAAAAAAAAAATTACTCATTTTGGTTTGCTTAGACTAGACTGAACAACCTTATTTCACTGACACACACACTCTTCCTACATAAATCTACAGCTATTTAGCCTTTAGTATGATCCATTCCTTTACATTACCACACCAAGCCACACCCACCTACCAAATCAAGGGAATAATAATTCCAGGAAATCTTTCATTTGAGAAACCACTGCTAGATTTTTAGCATACTTCTGGCCTTTCTCGAGTTACTCGCTTTTAGAGCCACAGAAAAAGCAGCACTGAAATTTAATTCATGCATTCTTTGTTTTACAAGGTAAGAACAAACAAGGGCCCTGTAGTGCTTCAAGTTCAGCATCGAGGGCAAAACACTTGAAAATATCTCTTGAAACAAGTAGCAGTATTAGTAAACCATGTATGTTTATTACCCTGTTTTCATTTCAAAATGTAACCACCCAAAGGCAATTTAGGTTCTTGTCTACTACACAGATATTCACCTTTAAATGTAACTACAACCCCTCCATGCCGTTGCACATCTGTATCTTGTCCTTGAAAACATCACAAAAGCCCATTTAATGCAGAGCCTTGTTCACCTGTGCAATGCTAGAATTAAAGCAGAATTTCTTTTCATTAGCGTATTTGTTCTCTTTGCATGCAAATTTTGTGCTTCGCTATTCCAAACCTAGTGCTGTGACAATGAACAAAGATGAGAGATAAGTTCAAGAGGGTATTTTCAACAGCATGGGCTAGACAGAATACACCCGGAGTTTCAATTGTTATCGTGCCAGGTGCTTTTCTGTTAGCTGTTCTTTCTGCTATCTTTGTTACAGGCTTTTCACATGCTACACATACATACAGAAAATTACAGAACAGAAAAGTCAGCCTGGTTTGCTTGTGGCCAAAAAATGAGACCCAGCTTGGGTATCATTTAGATGGACGGCAACAAAAAGTACATTTAGTAATAATTCAGCAATTCTGTGTGGATAGAACAGATAGTTATGCAGTCTGCATACACTGTACATACGTATTTTCAACATGTGGGTGACAAGCAACTTCAAGTGGCACCAGAATAATCATTTTGTCCATATTATTCATACCACAGAGCGCATGACAGCTTGGCATTATTGCCTTCCAGGATGAAAAAGCACTGAACAGATTCGTGGGTACAGCTCCACTGCCCCGAACTATGCACAAACTGCTGTACTTCTAAGGAATTTAGTATGTGATACCATTCCCATGCAGCAGTAGAAGCTCCTATCAAAGATCTTTAGATACTGGCTAAAAACATCAGCCTTCAATCAGTCACTAGGGAAAGGCGAATTTCCTGAACACGTCAGATTCACCCGGAATCTATTTATTCTAAAATTCAGAAAGCAGAGTCATTGTTTTTCAAATACAGGGGGGCTGTTTCAGTTCCATTCTGTAGCTGACCAGATCCACGTTCTCCCTTTCTTCTGTATTTCATTTAGTGCGGTTACCCCAAAGCACTAGCTAGAAGCAATCTCTTATATAAAGGGAATACAAGGTCTACGGTTAGAGCTGAACAAAGAAATGGGTGAGGATATGCCCTGCCCTTGTCTTTTCCTTGCAGAGCTAGCAACAGTCTAGTCCTGAGCTTGTGAAAAATTCAGTGGAAAAATGCATAAAGGAAATGAAGTATTTAAAGTATTGACATATTTATGAAGTATTTATTATCTGTCAAAACTATATAAAAAGAGCAGCTTTTAAAACACTGATGATACAGCACATATACACCTTTCATCGCTCAAAAATACTGAATTAAGATTCAAATCTTTTAACCACCCACAGAGGTACAGTTCTGCAGTTAAAGCCCAAAACTTAGCCCAGCTGGTTGGCAGCACAGCACGAGTGGGGCTTTCCTCCCCTCCTCCCCAGGGATACCGTCATTTTCAGAGGAAGCATACTAATACTTCGTCATTAATACGCACATGGTTTAAAAAGAACAAAGACCGGTCATCCAACCGCCCACAAATATTAAGGATGTACCTTATGCTTCCACTTTATAACGCAGGCCAGGTGGCCAGTCTCAACGTTCACCAAGCACTCAAGGGTTTAACAGGCGAGGTAGGCAGGAGAGCATTCCTACCCAACTCGGCTTCTAGCAACTATTAAAAAAAGAGATTCCTCTCAATTAATCCCCAGCATCCTCTTTCTTTATTCCTTTATTTGGTTCTTGTTACAAAGGCTACAAGTGTCAGATACCACAGTAGCTCTTTTATTACGTGGGGTGGAGAAGGCAGACCCTTAGAAAGTCAAGTCCTGGCGAGAGCGCCTGGACCCGCTCAGACGCTTCCCTTAAATAACCCGGCGTGCGGACTGTGACATACGGACCTGTACTCAAGGGCTGGATTTCTCCAAAACACCAGATTTGTCGGTCTCTTTAAATCTGCGCTCTCAAGGAAACCACAGCCCCTCTTCATGCCCACTGACCAGCCGAACTTCTCCCAGCCACCGCCGTTTCCGTGAGCTCCTTAATCCAGCCCCCCCACCGTGATCTATGGGGCTTATAAATCAGTGGCTTAAACAAGTCACCTCTGGCTACATGCAACTAGAAAACAGGAACGAAGGGAGCACTTGCTCTAACACAGCGCACATTCAATTAAAAGTACATGTTTATTCCAGTTTTATAGTATTTTAGGGGAGCAGTTTCTCAGTTGGGGTGGGGGGGGGTGTTTATTTTTAAAGTTTTCACTGAGTATCCTACTGGTGAAACCCTGAGGAACTGGAAGAAGTTTTTGTATTTAGGATTTCTCCACTATTCCAAAACATCGGCAACCTTCAAATGTGCATCTATTCTTTCTGGTTTTAAACAGTGATTACTCAATTAGTGGCTAATTACACTTCAGGGTGTTTAAAGCGGAGGATATTCCACAGAGGTTTTCCTCAAACAAATGTCTTTCTTCCAACCTTGAGAAGACAAATGAAGATCCACTAAGTCTTCTTTTTCTCTGCTGTTTTCGCATCAGTCCTCTTACACACATTATCCCCGCCCATCCCCAGACAGACCATAGCTGTGGAGGTTCACAGAACATCCAAAACAGGCTCCAGGAACACAAACTGAAGATTTGCACTGCCAAAAAGAGACTTTCATGCTGCCTTAACATAGTACTATAATTATTCCATAGCTTGCTAATCATAGTGCAATGTGGGAGCAAAGGAAAATGCATCATTATTGTCTGAGTGCTGCCCCACATGCAGGGAATACATTAACCTTTAAAGGTACAGATTACTCTATCACTGGAAAAAAAAAAAAAAAAAAGGAGATCATGAGTTTTGTGGAGCAAGGGGGTGTGTAATTTCCAAAAACACTGCACACAAAATAAGCCTGGCTTTTACAATAACCTCAGAGCACAGGAAAAACAGAACTGTCACGAATCCTAATCTTAGTATATTTGCTGACTGATTACAGTTTCTTCCACAATAGGTCACTATTAAGTTCCACAATTGCACTGTGAACACAGCTTCACCAAAAGAAAAAAAAAAAGCAGCAATAATACAGTCACGTGCTCTTCTGTGTTTGAGGCATGTACTTATTTCAGCAATATAAATATTTCACAATAAAGTAGGAGTTGAAGCTTTAGTATGAAAAGAGTATCAGAATTTTCAGACTGAACTTAAAGAGGGTATACAAATAAACGCATGTGCTTTGGCGGTCAATACTGCAGCTCTACCAAAAAAACAGGAGACAACCTTGTGCTACAAACTCTAAATTAGTTTTATGAAAGACTGCTGACGAGTACCAAACAAGCCCCATTGGCACAAACATGTTACATGACTGGGAATACAGAACCAGAATGTTTCAAGTTGCGTTCATTTAAATACACTGTCTGAACAACACTTTGAGCATGAAAAAATTATAAATAAATGGTGTCATAATTATATTTGTAATGGAAATTTTTAATGTACTAACCAATATAAAGCATTCACTTCAAATAAAAGGAGTAGCCAGCTTTATTCCTCTGTTAATTGCCACGTGGACCAATTTCTTACCACATGGCATGTTGGCTATAAATCTTAACAAGCAGTTTTAAATTGCTGCTATTATTGCTCATCAAGACCAAATAATCCCGGATGGTGTTCAGGGAAGCTTCTGTACCGCCTATCTCAAACAACTATTAATTCATCATTTCCATGGGGATGAAATTTCAAGCAACAACGACCAACTCCTCCACTGTTTAAATTGGGGGCCCACAGAAAAGGTACAAAGCGACTGCAAGATGGGAAATTTCAAATAGTTCAAAGGACAAACTCTTCCCTATGGGAGTGGGGCAGCACTGGAACAGTTTGCCCAGGGAGCAACCTCTATACTCAGAGAGCTTCACAACTCAGGAGGTGGCGGACAACCCAATCCACCTCTGACACTATCCCTGCTTTCAGAAGAAGGCTGGATAGTGTGACCTTCAGGGGTCCCTTCTAATCCAAATTCTAATAAAGAGCATAGCTATCCTTGAGCAGTATGATTTCAGTATTTGATGCAGTCTAAGAAACAGTCTTTCCTGAGCAGATTTCAAATTCACAGTCAAAATACAGGGGCAATTCACTAGCTAAGTATTTATTATTAAACTGACTTTCCCCCCCCTATTGCTACTACTTTTTTAGGAAAGGATTTTGAATTAATAGCCCACTGAGATTGCTGCTTAATGGTATAAGCTCTGAAAGGATGGGGGAGGCAACACACCCACTTCCCTTCTCAAAAAAATAAGATAATGGCATAAACTCAAAAAATATCACTTAAAACAGTATTAGCAGTACAGCTACACAAAGTCTATTCCCTTTACATTTTTATTTAGTCTTCCCATATTTACTGTAGACAACGTTGCATCTAGGGAAATATCTGCTTCACTTCAAAGCTCTATTTGCCACTAGCTAGAAACCCTCTTCGCAGTACTTGGTATACAATCTGAAAGATCTTCTGTTGCTTCTCTCTTCAGACCTGTTAAAAGACTTTGTGTGGGCTCTCTCTTATAAAAACCCACAAGCACCATTTATCATATTTGCACAATTTTACCAAGAGGTAAAACAGTAGTCAAAAGACTACTTACATGCTTTTGTTCGATACTACATAATTAACTGGCTCTGCTTCTAAAGAACCAATTTAAAATTCTGCTCAAACCCAATCTGACTTCTCCAAGCACTCTGTAATGTCTGTACTTCTCTGCTCATTTTCTATCCCTCCAGACACCTGTATGAAAACAAAATAGTTTTTCCATAGATATCCACTTAATCTGTTACTAAGTTTTCAACATAACTTGGGATCTCTCATTTGTATTTCCTATCTGGTTATATGGAAATGCGCATATATATATATATATATATATAAAAAATAAAAATTGCTGATAAATAACTGCAGAGACAGAGAAATCTCTTGGACTTGCAAAAAATTCATGACTCATTCCGAGATATTAAAGTCCTATAACAACTACAGCAGTCATGTCTGCAACTTCCCACTCTTAAGTGCTTCACTGTATTTTTAGAACTGCATATCACATTGTTGTAGAGATGAGAGAACAAGTTTTCCATAATGCAAGCAATGCTAGTCCACACGTTCGTGTATCCTCTTACCTTGGATGCACTGCAGGGTTCCATCCTCAGCCCTTATTGTAAAGGTTTCACCTGGATTAACTTGAACCAAAAAGACCTGCCGAAAGAAAAACAAATTTGTTTCACTGTGATCTTCAAAAATTAAATTTCCCCAACCCAACAATTGTGTTATCTGTACTTTGGAAGAGGTACGGGGGGCAGGCAGGGAACAGACTGGTATCTTTGGGTACCAGCAGCATCCAAGAGCCAGTAAAGATTTAAAGCCTACCTACTCGTCTAAATTTTCAGAGCTGAAATAAAGACATAATTCCGTTGCGTGCAGATGAGAATTATGGCTTCAGGTTCCACCACCAAACTCTTGACAGTGTGTTTAACTTGGCCAAATGCTGATAGCTAAGGACATAAATCTTTAGACCACTGGCACATGAAAGCAGAGAGCACATAAACTCCAGCATGCAGCACCCAGCCATACCTAGATTTCAAGTTCACAGGAATAAAAGTTTTTTTTGTAGCATAAGTCCATTACGTTTTTAAAAATTTATCCTTCAGTCCTACACATAACAGATCTCAGTTAAGCAAAATCCACAGACACACACACACACACAGTTCAATAGTTGCACACAGAACCAGTAATAAACTATTTATCTAGTAACAAATATAATTTTTTTTTTAAATACTCAAAATATCACCTCAGTCTCTCATTGCCGAATTCTGCAGATGGGAATGCTACAAAGACCAGGAAGCACCAAAAGGCATCCCAGTTCAGCGTACGTTGTACTCATCTTTATTAATTTTCAGGTGTCTAAAATGATGGTTTTAAAACTTATCATTTAGATTTCTTTCTTCAATGGACACTTTCACTGGGAACTAGTATCAGTTATCCCATGCTCTTGCTGCCTGTGAAACTTTTACTCAAACACACTTCTGTTAACTTTGCATTGTCAGAAATTCAATCAAAATCTGGATTAATTTTGGTATAAATTGAAAACTTAGATTTATATCTTTTTGTGAAAACTCTCTCTAAATCTAGGTCGGGTCTTTACATTCTGGGATACCTGCATGCAGAATTGAATCACTCAATCTGGAAAGACAGAATCTGAATGAATGTTGTGTTTCTGAACTCCTTAAGCTAAATGCCTAAGATAATTATTACCTAGATGACCTTTCGAATTACAGTTATCCTACAGAAACTCATTATTCCAGCAACATTTTTCAAGCACAAGCTGGAAATCAGAAAAATGACATATGAAAGCCGTTATTTTGTCCGCAACAATAATTTCTCGGGGAGCACAGATCAGGGTGGATCTCATCCAGCATACAGAGCACAATAGATGGTTCAGAAGAGATAAGAGGCATTCCATCCCTAATCTCCAAACAATCAACATCTAAGTGACAGCATTTAAGTGGTCTTTTGCTACGAACAGGCGTGGATTATCCACAACAGGTTATGGGCATCAAGTCAAAAGAAGTGCAGAACAAAGCAGTGTCATTCAGCTTAAAAAAAAAAAACAACAAACAACACAGAAACAAACCACCAACCAAGAATACAAAAACCTGAACACAAAGAGGCAAAGAATCATAAAAATATTTCATTAGCTCATTTGCATTAGGTGTCTAAACCAACAGCTCTAAAAGCTGGTTATTTATTAACAGGCTTGATTAACATAAACCAGACGCCCTAGCACACCATCGCACCTTTGCAAGAACTTGGTCCAACTCCTCAAAACAGCCCCTAACTAGACTGATGTCTCATATATGAAAAGCTCGATCTTTTCCCTAAAGCGGGGAGTTGAGTTTAATGGCAGATTTAAGACCGACCGTGAGAAAGGGATTCCTCTTACTACACGAGGCACGTGTTGACCCCAGAGTTATCGGAAGGGCATGATTTACAAATTCCTTTTCAAGGAATCATTGCAAAAGGTCCATCACCAGCCCAAGTGTGCATTAGCACACCTGGTGGTGTGCTCTGAAAAGAATTCCTTGGGCTTCCGCATTAAAAAAAGATTACATCCCCAATAAGAGCCGTTGCTTATGACAGTTGAAATGAAGCAGCATTATCCTTGCCTAATTACACAGGTTTTTAACAGAAACAAATTTGTTTCCATCAACAAATTTGTTTCCTGAAGGCGAGCAGCTGCCACGGCTTCATCCCCCACCCATGGGGAGAGCCTGGGACTTATACAGAATAGCTTCTATTAAAATGTTATATATATGGAAATAATTCCTTACTGACAGTTCCCAGAGTACAACAGCTTAAAGATTTCATATTTATTTAATTAAAAAAAAACCAAACAAACAAACAAAAAAAAACCCCACAAAAAAACCCCACACCACACCCCTCAGCACTAGTTACTGTCACAAAACATGGGATTACGTTGGTCAGAAAGCGAAGTACCCCACTGCATGCTGCAGCATAATAACAACCATCAACTCTACTTGGCATATCTGAAGTAGAGACTATACTATTTTGCCCAAATTTTAAGCACAGCTCAAGACAAGAGACCACAAAACACTGTCACACAGGATCTTGAGGTTAAATATCAAATAGTTGAAAAATGTTACCCTTTCAATGTATTAGCTGTGCAATTAAGCCACAAGCTTTTTAAAAATGATATTGCCACTGGGAAAAAAGTGCTTTATTCGGTCAACCAGTATTTGCGGCAAGTTCCACCACGGTTTTCACCTAAAATCTGGTAAAACTGGTCCTGGTTTCCCAAGGTCTTGAGTAAGTTTTTCTAGCTTCAGTGTTCATAAAATTGTATTTGTGAAATGTATACAATTTGTACCATCTCATCTCCTAACACTACAAGGCTGAAAGCCATAACCCATCTGGTTTTATTGGTATTTGGACATTTAAATATATACACAAGCACAAAGATTTTCAAAGGAGGTCAATGAGCTTGACTTCTGTTAAACCAAGTAGGTCTTCTGCACCTAATGATGGCAGCCTCACCAGATCTGCACTTTCAGAGTAGAGTTTTTTTGTGCTACAAAAGAAACACCAACATTTGCGAAATTCATTCACTTCAGCAAAATTTCAGAAAAATTAAGAGCCAAGGAGCAAGAAGAGAACCCAAGGCCCTGACCTGCTAAGCCTTTGCATATAGCCAAAAAGGCCGTTTCCAGCTGTGCGGGGTTTCTCAGAACGGTAAAGAAATCAACCTTCGGCTACTAGTGGTACAGAAAATCACATGCTAAAACCAGTAACCATCAGTGCACGTAACAGACTTAGAAGTTATATTGTAGGCAAGAACTGCACTGTAATAAAATATTGTAGCTATTGTTCCCTAAAACGTAAAAAAAAAAATATAGTAATAATTAAGTTCTGAAGGTATTAAGAGACATTCTTCTCCACTGACGCTCAAATTAGCCACCTTTGGAGCAGAAGACAACACTTACGGGCTATTGCTGGGGGAATGCAGCTGTATGGATAGCAAACAGGAATAGCCGACCTGTGACTGATGTGGGTCAACACTGGAACAAGGGCTGGACGCAAAGGGAGGATGGCTGGCACATGGGCACGGGTACCCAAGGTGGCCTCAGACCCAGGAGCAGCGATGAGGATGCTCCTTGGGCAAGACCCTCTGCTTGCCCCTCAGCGCAGGCAGACCCCTTCCAGCAGGCTGTAACCCAGCCCCAGCCTCTCCTCTCCACCCAAAACTGGGGTACTGGGGTTTGCCCCCGTAATCCACCCCACCACCCAAAACCCCTCCGCACTCGCCCCACGCCACGCATAACCCCCTGAGAGCTTGCAATGGCAAAGCACCAACTAATGAGCTGCAGAGCTGCGGTCAAACCATTAAAACCAGTACGCATCGAGTATTAGATACTGGGCATTTTCCAGCCAACGCCCCCGATTTGTCACAATTGCCTGGGACAAAGAATATCAAGGGACTATGCAACTTCTTTTGTTTATACACACTAAGTATGTCAAACTAATTCAAGGATTTATTTTTCCCCATGTCCTCCTAAACAGCAAAACCACATTCTGCAGCCTGGAACGCAGCTTTTCTCTTTCCTTTCTACACAGGGGATCTTCACAAGAACACTTTGTTTCTGAAGCTTTTAATGAAAAATCTGAGGAAAGCAATAAAAAAGCCTAAAGATAACGTCTTTGTTTTAATGAAAACAAACACAGACGATCTTTAATTGCCCTATGTCTCTTCCACTATTCATCATCCCCAGTATGCAGGTTTATGAGATGGCAACAAGAGGAGAGATAACTTGAAAAGTTACTTTGAGCCCACGCTGCTGCCCAGCAGCATCACAAGGGTACAGTCCGATGTCCAGGGATGTTTCAGCCCAGTTCCAGTCCCCTGGCATTCTCACACCCAAAAAGTTGGAGCTTATAACAGCTGCAAGTAGGGTGTGAGCAGCACAATCCCAAAGGCTTTTTCTTTTCCCTAAAAATTACTCAGATGTTTGCTTTAGCAGTTTAATCCACTCAGTGTTGAAGCCCAGCCTTACCAGCTGCATCCTCAGAGAAAGTTTGCTATCTCCGTAATGCACTTTTTTTTGCATTTATTTGCATTTAGGAATGTTATTATATTTTATTTAAAGTTGTGTTTGCTAAGATTGATTAATGTTACTACGTTGCATAGTTACTCTAAATATTTATAATCACACACACCCCCAATTTGGCAATAATTGCTCTATGTCCAGACTAACTTTTCCTGACGAGCCAAACGCACATCACTTGTGTCCCCCTTGTTCCTTCTATCCCACTCTCATGCCTATCGGGAACAGGGAAGAGACTAAGGAACCTGCCAGCAAAGTCTAACAGGGGCTTAAAGCTCAGGATCAGGAATATAAAACTATATACATTGTGGATAAACAGTCTCATACAAAGACAGAAAATGCTACCTGATAAGGACCAAAGGCATATGCTATTACCTATTTTGCATAGTATTGGTTTACTTATACAAGTAGTTTTTAAGCACACAGAAGAAAATTCACATTGAAAACAAGTCATCATCACCCAACTGCTTTGCTGCAGATCACCTGTGAGTGCAGGTGCAGCAGCAAGTAGGAAGACATTCACTTGCATCCACGTGATACAATACAATCCAATGCTTTCTTTAAAATATTTCCACTTATGAGAACCTTTTCCTTGCTAAGGTCAAACAGCCACTTACACTGCTTTGCCTTATTAAAACCCTGCCTTAAGCATTTTCCAATGTGGCAAGTTTTCCCTTCCCTGTTCAGGTATATCATGTGTCATACAGCTGGGGGGCATGGCATCATAGGCACCACCTGGGATCCAGCCACAGGTTCCTCACAAATGCTTTAAATTATTGAAGTCTACTGTATTTACAATTTCTACAGTGCACAACTTCTGGAATATATTGCATCTTCGGAAAAAAAATAACCAAAACAACAAATAAAAAAGAAAAACACCACCAAACCGCCAAAACCCCACAATAACCACTTGGGTCCATTCTCTATTCTACTTTAAAACACTGTGCCCCAGATCCTGATAAATTTCCAGCTCTGTCCCAACAGGAAGGACCGAAGAGTTCACACCATTCTGTGTGCAATACTTTTCTCAGAAATGCATTCTTCCTCAGCCGCAAAGGAGCAGGTAGGATAAATACTTTCAACCTCTCTTCAGTAAGAAAAATTAGGGAACATGCTACAGCTTAACCAATAAACAGTGACTTTTAAAAAAAATTAATACTTTGATAATAGAATTCTGGGTTAACTATCCCCTAATTTAGAACAAGTTAAACATGCTCCAAATAAGCAGTAAAAAATTCACATACAGAACTACATACGGTGCCTGGGCTCCAGCCAAAGAATGAAAAAACAAGGTTTGGTAAACAAAGAGCGTGCAAGCAGAAAACTTGCTACAGCACTGTGGGTGCAGTGAGTGAACCAAGCTGAAATAAAACTTCCCAAACTAAATGGCCCGGCATTCTGTACAAATGTGCTATGGCACAGCTAGCTGCCCCTCCACTTCATACTCCAAGCTTTTTAGAGTTTGCAGCGGAGTACCTACAGGAAACCCTTGAAATTCTTGGACCAAAAGGTTAATTATCACTCCCTGAATCCCCACAGGAGTTACAAGTGGATTAGAAGCAGAAGCAGAATAAGCAGCAGCTCTGGAAGGGACATGAAAGCATTAAACACAGTCAGCAGTAGTGGAAATTAAGTGTGGGAAACTTAAAAAAAAAAAGCACCAGTGCTAGAAATGCCATTTTGGGTAGTCTAGAGAAGAGGGATTACTGTCAAGCAGGCAGAGACATTCCTAGCTCTGCCCTGTACAGCTCGGCAGCACTTACCCCAGGAGGATAAAACAATTGAATGTTCCTATGCAATTGTCTTACAAGAGAGGACTGTTTACTGGCAGAATCGCCTTTTGCATCGCTCTCCATCCGGCTGCTGGCAAAGCTAAGGTGTTTTACCAGCTCCGCCCTGCTCTCTTCTTCATATGTAAGAACTGCTCTTTGGGAAAAGCCTCTTCTCTGAAGCTCAGCATTTCCAGGTACAGCTCATAGCACAGCTCTACCGTGCTGGCACGGCTGAGGCCGTAAGGGCGAGCAACGACAAGCGCACCCAGAGCATCTCGTGAGAAGTAAGTAAATCCTGCCGGCTCCAGAGCAGGAGGCACTGACCTGCAGGCTGGAAACCTCCACGTACCTCGTCTCTCACCAGCTGAGCCGTGACGCTTTCTTACCACCAGCTTCTAATACAGACTGTAATTACACCCGGGAAAAGCACAGGTCCTTATAGAACTAGCACCTATTTATGGAGTAACATAAACCTTCTCGAGTCAGGAAGTCATTCTTACGTGAATCTAATCTGAAGGGTGTTCTGCCTTACAAGTAACTAAGATTAATCCCTTTCAACAAACACGGAAGATTAGCTCCTACATTACATACAAATCATGTTAAGAACAACTAACATAGTCCATTTGCTGCTATTATATGCAAAGATCAAACAAAGCCTTTATTCTAATTTCATTCCATTTTAGAACTGTACTTTTAAGAAGGGAAGACATCAGCTAAAGCTTCAAGAATAGGATTAAAATGATAAAGCATCAAGGCAGCTAAGCATTGCAACATATGAGGGCAGATCCAGACTAGAGGCCAAAAAAAGTCTCACAGAAAACTGGCATTCCAACGACAAGTACTTAAAGAGGTAAGGTGACGAGGCCTACGAGCATCATCCAACAAACATTTATGCAGAAAAGGAACCTGGGCCCAGAACTGTTCTGCGGACTCATATCTGGCATAGCACCGCAAAAGCAAAAGTAACACACTTGCAGTACATCAGCAATTCTTTTTTCCCCAAAACATTAGATGAGAAGCTAGTTTAAAGGCAACGGAGACATCCACCAAGCAAAGCTGCTGAGTCGTCGCTGATGCAGAAATTCAAAGAAGGGACTTAGAGCCTCATCTCAAAGGAGGACTCAGAAGACTTCATTTATTCTTGCTGTAGTACAGAAGGACCTGCTGGACAGTCTAAACTGATAAATGGTTTCCAGCAATGAGGAAAAGGCATATTTAAGGAACAATTACCCTATCCAATATCAATAAGATTGTGCCTTCACTTAAGCATATTAATATTGGACCTGGTAAATAGAGCCATTAAAAGCTCTCTTTTCTA